>NC_134806.1:50345554-50358132 GCF_046742065.1 Oratosquilla oratoria
GATGATGGTAACTTTTTAAGGAAAGGCGAATGTAGATTTTGAGTTACACAACATATGCTGGGTAACGATGGCGAGGATTCCGTCAGATAGAAGAGCGGTTTGGGCTCGGATTGTTAATAAAGACTTTACTACCGTGTCTTCAGCCCTTTGCCATCTCCCCTATCCCCTGTGGAACAGAGGGAACGGTCTTCCAACAGCAAGACCTTAAGTTTAGGAATCAAACAAATAAAAAAAGGCAGACATGGAGACCTTAACTGTTCAGCATACAGACCCCTCGGGTCTCTCCACCTGCCCGACTCCCACCAACATCGCACAGCCATCCAGTGCATCTTCTTCATCGCCTTCGTCATTGTCTTCGTCGTCGACGTCATCCACATCCACATGCAGCATCCTTCGGATTCCCAGCATTGCATCCATTTGTTCAGCCATTAACAGCGGCAGTCCATCCGGCGGGGCTAATCCACCGACAAGTGAGTCGTCGCGTCGACTGAACCCAACAAATTCCGCCGCCGATGCCCCAGCGGCGGCGGCGGCGGCGGCTGCGGCTGCGGCGGGGCATGGACAGGTCATTCCCGGAGGATCTACCACTACAGGTACGTATTTATGTATAATTTAGCGTTTACCGAATACTTCGCGAACAGTGGAAAATCCGTTGAAGTCGTTTGTATGTTTTTTAGATGTTGACATTTTGCAAAGAAGTCTTGATAGCATTTATTTATGTAATTAAGTAATTCGTTTACAAACCAATATATTACATGTCTGTATATTACAGACGTAGTACTGGAAAAAGACATATATCTCTAAGTCCAGATCTCTCTTTGTCTTAGGCGATGGCGTCCACTTTCTTATAATCAATTTTAGCTTTATTCATATAATGGATCTTGATTACTCCACATGTTGTCTAATTTATCAAATGTTCTCGCAGTGTATTTATTGAAGTATTTTATGAAGTCTAACAAAAGAGTTCAAGTATGCTGTGTATGTGCTAAATGTTGACATATTGTAAATGTCTAGCTCATATTTATATGATATATATGTGTACATACATACAAATATATTGTGTGTACACTATATATATATATATATACACACGCACATTTCATCATGTTTGAAAGGGAAGATAAACAAAAATTAGTTTTCTCATCACAACACTTCAAAGTTAGGTCTCTGAATTTACCAAATTATAATATACAGGAAATTAACTAACCCTCAAAGGTACTCTCCTTGCTTGTTTTCTACAACTGTCAAACCTAGTTTTAAATTATTCTATTGTTCAAGTTATTCTCCTAAATTTTGTATTTATTTTAATTATTATTTTTTTCTTTTTATAAATGCTACAGTATTTTTACAAGTACACGTGGTTATGTGAATTGCATGGTATTTACAGAATGTCTTGGTGGGAGTGAAGAGAAAAATAATGATGTACTGTTTGATTCCAAAGAAAGAAGGAGACTGCAAGAGACCTTACAACCAACACTAGACAGTTCCATTGCCATTACCACCTGTCATCCCCATCCATAAAGTTGTCTGACATGTTCTTAAAACAAACTATAGTTTCAGCACTCACTACATGCAAAAGTTAATTCCATATAAGAGGAACTCCGTGTTTGTGCTTTCTCTTGAAGAAGGAAGGCACAAGTAGCATTGGCCGTAGAATGGGCTTAGGAAAGGGATAGAGAAGTGATCTGGAGAGAAGTAGCGAGTTAAACTTCATCAATGAATAGGTAATGATAGAATGTTAATAATGATAATAATAATTAAAAATAAAATACATATACCAAGGGCTTTTTCTCCCCTCACAAGGGAGGTAGCCAAAGTCAAAGGCATAAATCCACTCCCATCCATTTCATCCCCATATAACAAAGAAAAAGTTTAACTTCATTTACAAACAATAAAGTCTGATTAGTTATTGAGATAACAATGAATAATAATAATAGAAAATAAGAAGTAGAAAGTTGAACCCCACTGATGAACTAAAATAATGAAGTATGATGTTAGAATAAATGATAAATGAAATAAGGAGATAGTTGATATTCATATATAAACTTATAATACTAGAATACAAATAATAATAGAAATAATTATAATAAATGGAAAAATAACTTTATCTATATGAAATAAAATATTAAAAATTATAAGAAATATGAAGTAGTGGTATATTCAATTAAAATAATAAAAATTATTTTGATAATGTTGGATGTTTTGTTCTCTACTGTGTTCATGAGCATTGACCCAAAATATAAAAACATTCAAACTTCTTAGGCGACTAGTTCAGTTTACTAGTAAAAGATTGACAGTGTTGGAAGGAAAATGTTGATTGGAGAGATAGACAAATTTGGTTTTTGTGTTGCTGAAACGTATATAATTTCCAACATAATGAAGGTGATCTTATAAAGTCAAGTGTTGTGTAGAACTACAAGGATAATGGTGTTCAGACTGGGAAGAACATGTGGAAATTGGTGTCTGATATATTTTTCGGTGTCGTAAGCATAAGAGGAATGTGTGCATTCAGTTGAATTCTTAAACAGGAAGAAATAATGTGGGAGACAGATTAGAGCCTTTAGGGCAGGGGTTCCCAAACTGGGGGAAATTTGAAGCTACCAGGGGGAAAATAATTATACTACCTACGAACTAAAAAAATCTCAGATGAATTTTCTCATGTCTGAGAGAGAGAGAATGCCTGTTTATCAGTATATATGTACATTTGTAAAATAAATTAGTAAATAGTCACAGTGTGTTTTAACTACTCTTTCCCTCATACACATGAAGGGGGAAATCTGGATGGTTGAACTGGGTGCAGGGGGGAAATGAAAGAAAAAAATTTGGGAACCACTGCTTTAGGGAGTCCATATTTTTTGGAGATCGGTGACCTACGTCAAGCTACGAGTATGGAATGGCCAGAAAAAGGAAATTGAAATGTTTTGAGGAGAGATAAACATATATTGTGCCAGATTTCACCAAATGTTTTTTTATATTTGTAATGCAATAGCATAGGTCTGGCAAAAAAAAAAAGTGAATAGAAAGCAAAATAAAATTGAAAATATGGCAGATGTTTTAGATCTCTGGATGATTTATGCCATCTATTCCAGGTGCTTTACCACATTTCATACATTTTAAGAGTAAATGCCACATCACTTCTCAATTTTAGTACACCATTAATGGCTTACAGCTGAACTTTTGTATTCACTTGTGGCATATAAGGGGTAAAAAAAAAAAAGGTAATTTATTTTACCATTTTGTCTCCATAGTTAATAATTCCTTTATTTTTACTTGTCAATACATATATGTATATATATATATATATATATATATTATATGAATAATACTTTTACTTGTCTGAATAGGTTCCTCTATGTGATCCCTGTTTCTCTTCCATTTCTCTGATATCTGTCTTTTATTGATAACCTTGTCTAGTTCAGTTCTGTTTCATCTCTCCTTGTTTTAATCTGCATAGTAGTCCTTTTCATTGGATCGCTTCTTACTTTGGAGTGTTTCCTCACCCTCCCTTCTTCCCTCTCTCCTTTCTTTGTGTTCTCTGCCTTCTCTGTCTGCTAATTCCTTGTCATGTCCAAATGCTTGATTTTATTTGAGCAATCTATTTATGTATGATTACTCCATATATTTACTTTTTGTCTGATTGTCTGTCTTATTTGTTGTTGTTCCCTTTGGACTTCTAGTTCATTTATGACCTATGTAATATTTCTACATTTCTCTACAAAATTTAATCATTTTGCTCTGGTTATATTTGTTTCATCTCTTCTAAACTTCCTAGTGCATGATTTACTTGCAATATTCTTACTTGTTTTGATATTAAAGTTGCTGACTGCCAGTATGTATTTAGTTGTTATCTGTTTATTTATTTATTTATCTATTTTATTCAGTTATTTTGATGCATGTGTTTATAAAATTTTTACTCCATAGAGTTTTGTCATTGTGGGAAGTCTTAATTGTTTTGTAGTTTATACATAAAACTGACATTTTTTGCCTTTAATATTATCAAGCATAATCGCAATACAAGTCAACCAGTATAGTAAATGGTTGAATTTCATTGTTTACAACAGTCTTTCAGTGGAACAAGCATCTTGGTCCACTTGCTTTATCTTACTCTTCATACGAAAACCAATAACTATTTTGTGATTATGTGACCTTTTCCTCCATGTTCCTGACATTAGTCAGTCCCATGATCTTCCTGCAGATGTTCCTTGGTTCTTCTATCAGACTCCAATTTTTGTTCATACATAAAAGGTTCTCGTGTAGATTTTTATTCACATCTTCATATTTTTTAATGTCCAAGATAGACAAGTTCCTGGAATAGTTTAGATGATGTAGCCCCAGCTAAATACAAATGCAAATTAAAAATTATATACAATATGATGATTAGGGAATGTGAGATAAGACTGAGAATGTTGTTCCAATCGTATGTTACAAATTGGTAAATATTCTGTCAGGATCTTTATGCAATGGATCAGTAGGAATACCTATAACAGTTTTTTTTTTTTTTTTTTTTTTTTGGGGGGGGGGGTACCAGCTTGCTTAGTACAGTATATATTTAGGGGAGCCCTATTCTACAGGGTGCCTTATGCCCCATGCTGTCATTTAAGAAGACCCATATATCTATGTGGAACTTTCTTTGTTCTGTTACCAGTTAGTCTTGTAGCCAGCCTGGGAGGTGAATTTTGTTTCATCTTTCATACAGGACCTGTTCAGTATGAGTGAGCCCATAGAGAATTTAATCTCATGAGCAATGTATTTCTTGTATTCCCCATCATACAGGGATCTTGGATGGGACGAGGTACAAGATCTCATTTAATATGTAGATGATAGATTATTGTTGATCTGTTGTGTTTATAAATAAACACTGATTTGTCTCTCCTTCCCGCCCTTCCTCAAATGGTGCCATGAGATACAAGTTTGATCTTGTGATACAAATTGTTCTTCTTTTAGACTACCTGTGACTGTTATTGTTATCAGCCAGGATTCCATTTTATGTGAAGTCTTACCCTACGTGTAAGATGTAAATTTTAGTGGATTTCCTGCAAAAGATGCAATGAACCAGGTTAATTATTTTCTTAGGGTAGTATGTATAATTTTTTTTTTTTTTTTTTTTAGGATAGACATGGGTCAATGTGGCAACTTTTTTGAGTACATCATTACAGTAGTATGTGTTGTTGCCTTTTTTGGGTTGGTTTACCCAGTTTACAGTAATATTGAGCTTTTTAACATGATTTGAAATTTGATAACCAAGTTTTCTTTATTTTAAAGGTCTCAGGTGCTGACTTTAATGCCCCTGTAATCCACTAAGTTCATGCGTTGTTCAGTAGTATTCACAGAAATATTGTTTCTTTTAAAAGTCATGTACTGGTCATAAAGGCAGGGTGATCTGAGACTGTAGCTATGAATGTGTTTTCCATAGTATTCCTGAAGTCTAAGATAATAGTATTTTTGTAGCATTCATGATTTGTATATTGTTAAAGCATCTCTGCTATTTCTGATATGAAGTGGAGAATATTTTTCTGTAATTTAGTTGTCAGGTTTCTTTTCGTTGTTATCTTTGCCGTTGGGCCTTGTGGAATGCCACCTTGACTACTGATAGTACTTGTGTGATAACATATTTCGCTATTTCCAATGCATGTTTTTGTATGGCTTCTTGATGACAAAGCATTGTGAAGCATCAGGCAGACTGTGATTTTTTATTCTTTTCTGCTGAAAACATAACGAGCATTGTTAATTGTTTTTTCTTATGATGACCATTATTAGAAAATCCATTTTTATTTCTGGTTTTGTGTTTATTATAGAAAAATATTGTCTTAAGTTTCATATCCCATCTTCAGTAGCAAAATATGGTCCTTGGGCTTTCTTTGGGAAATGAAAAAAAAAAAATTAGCCTGTTTCTGCACCAACTAACAGGAAGAAGATGATTGTGGTGAAGTTTTCAGGTGTCAGTTGTTCTTATGTGAATGAGGAGAAGGAAATTGGTCATAGAAGAAAGTATGGGTCCAGTTAGGTTGGGAATAAATGTGTAAAAGTTCTGAAGCTATGTAGCTGGGAGATAGTTTTCTTCAGTATCCATCTCTCGGTACCACTACTGATAGGTGCCTATCATTGGTGTGCAACTTACTGGTGGGAAGTTTGCATTAATTAATTGTATTGTAATACTTTCTTCTTCTTCCTTCTTCTTCTTCCTTCTTCCTTCTTCTTCTTCCTTCTTCTTCTTCCTTCTTCTTCTTCCTTCTTCTTCTTCTTCCTTCTTCTTCCTTCTTTTTCTTTTTATTCTTCTTTTCTTTTCTTTCTCCATGTATGATTTCCTGTAGGGAAGACGTATTAGTGGGAGGATGGTGAGGTAAACTCAGAAGACAGTTGGGGAATAAAAACTCCAACTGTTTTCCGTGTGTGTGTTATATTTATATCTTATACTTATAAACACTATACTCTACATTGGCAAAAAGTTGGCTACTCAAAAAATGTTTAATTGCTAACACATTGGATATATGTTATATTGACATACTACCAATTATACAAGTTTTTTATGTAGAATCGCATAAGGAAGCTTCCACTGTACTGTGGTGGTTGTTATATTAGTTGTTTTTGTTTTTTCAAAACTACCAGTTTGTGTTAAAAGTGCATGGGAGTCATGTAAGAAATTATATCTTTAAAAGATTAGTTTTTGATGGCATGTTTTAATTAGGTTACAGGATTCCTTTTCAAAGCAAACTTTCAGTCTTTTAAAAAGATTAAAATGTTTTCAAGAGGCACCAAACAGCAAACTCGTGCACAAGCAGTGGATCATCCCTTCTTTGCCTTCCTCGTGATGTTAGCACTTGAAAGAAAGAAAAAAATACATAAACTAGGTTGACTGAAATTTTATAGCTTTGGTTGCTTTTTTTCATCATTTGTGATTCTACCCATTGGAATGGGATCACGCGATTGTTGGTGTGATGGAGATGGTACATAAGAAATTTATGGAAGATAACAGAACAGGGATTGTAAAGATCATATAGGCCTTCTTTTCTGAATGAATACAAGCTAGACTGAATTACAGATTTCCATCTACTTGTACTTGGAGTCTGAAAATTTGGTGGTACTTGTACATAGACTCAAAGTATTTGAAATATATCAAATACAAATAAGTACTCTGTATTTAATAAAACATTGTAACCTGTATATAGATTCTAGTGAGCTTTGTGATGATACTATTGGGTTAATGCACTTATCTGTTATTTTTAGTTATAAATCTAATGGGCATGTTATTAATAGAGAACAAGAGACAAGTTTTAATGCCCTGATACTTACCTCTATGTTCAGCATCAAATTTATTTTATTTATTTATTTCGTTTTTCCTGATATGAGAAATACATTGATAGTCATAAGAACATAAGAATAAAGGAGACTGCAAGAGACCATAAGGCCTACCTGGCAGTTCCATATGCCATTTCACCAACCATGTGAATAATTTAAGATCCTGCTGCAGTATCCCAGTGTCTTCTTCTGACCTTATTTGGCATCTTATTTTAGTGTCATCTGCAAACTTCCTAACATCACCAATAATTCCCTGTCTAGGTTGTTTATATACATATTGAACAAAAAGGTACCCAAAACCAAGCCCTGGTGAACTCCACTGTTAACACTCCCCCTCTTCCCGCATTTAAATTTTACACTGTTAATGGTGAACCAGTGTTTTCCTTCACTGTTCAATGCTCTTATCCATTCAAACCCTTTTCCTCTTATGCTATGGGCTTTGACTTTATTTAGTAGTCTCAGATGGGGGCATCAAAGTATTTTGCATTTGCAGCATTATGTGATATTACTTATTCAAGGTATTCATAAAGCAAATGTTGTTGATTTGCATTATATGATAAAAGCAATGATGTGCTAAGATAAAGGTAAAATTTCCATTTACTTTTCTATATCAAATCACACTTTCAGTGTACTGATCAGTGTGTATATATATAAAGTACTTGTAGTTAATTATGATGGCATGTACTTGGACTTAAGTCCATAGCAAAATGACTGCAAATGTACTTGAAAAATATCCAGGCACTTCAACCTGGTAAAGATGCTAGTGTCCATTTATAAAAGAAGACATAGTGACTTGATCTGTAACTAACATCCTTAACCTATTGTCACTAAGCATATTTTTCATTTGCTTTTAGTCATTGTAACCAATTGAATGATTCAGAAACACAGTATTATGTGTAACTAATTATTTGTACTTTTATTTATTCATTTAGTTTCGTAAGTTAATCCATGAAGAATTGTACAGTAATCAATGAGTGGGAATGTGACATCGCTATCTGTATACCTCGTAATAATAAAATGATTTTCTGGGAAATCATTTCAAAATAAAGTCTTGAATAAGTTCAGACTTGTGAATTTCAAAGCTGGGTACCAGTATTTAGGAATGTTTAAGCTTCTTGCTGAGTAAAACTTAGAGGGAATTATCTAATGATTTCAAAATCCATTAGAGAAATTATACACATTATCTCAAAAAGGGATGATGAGCTATTTCAGTCTATTCAATTTCTCTTTCCATCAATCTCTCTATTTTATGGAGGAAATTTAATTACCTTGAGTACTATTTTTTATCTCTTAGGCAGAAAGACACTCAGACACAGAGGTGAGAGTGTTATGTTTTGAAGATAGACAGCAAAAAGATGATTCTATAGGTGGTACCTATCATTGATACTGCTTGTACACAGACTAAACAACACAATTAAATAGTATCTGGTGCCTTCAAAAATCAGAACTGGCCTGTGCAGTACCTAAACCTTGAATTTGACTGAGTGGTTGTCAGTGTTGTTTTCCTGTTGTAGTATGAGTACAGTGCACTGATATTCCTCTGCCCTATTATATTTTATTACAATCAAATAGATAAGCCTACAGCATGATTAAATCTTTTTCAAAATGCCAAACACAACCAGATCCTTAATTAGTTTTTTATTAATCACATATCTCAAAAGCTGCAGGTAGATCATGCAAAATGACACATGTAAATTTGATTTGCAGTCATTCACAGTTACGGTAACTAGAACCAGTTGCAGTATTCAGGTCACTACAGGGATTAAATTATATTGATGGAAGAGGTTGAGAACAAATTAAGGGAGACTTCATATCTAAAGGATTGAAGAAATGCAGTTTTCCATATAGATGCATAAGTACATGGAATTGCTTAGAAGACATGGGCCCAGCTAGGACTATATGATACTTGTAAATCAAGGGTATAGATTAAGTTGGAACTGTACATGAATTTGAGGCTAGGTAGAATACAGTTGGAGAGTAGGAGATGGGACCCAATGAGCATTACTACAGTTAGGTAAATTCAAAGTTATTTAAGTTTCCAGGCGAGTGTACTGTAATGATAATTGTTGCCTTGAGAATGACTCTGTACCTTTACCTCCAGTAGCTAGCAGGAACTGCACACACTACCTGTTTGAACATAAGTCATGATGAAACCTGCCACCTCAGTAGAGGACTCGCACCTTTCTCCATGCAGACTTGGGTCCATTTGTCATATAGTGTGTGGAGATACCTCATTGTACTGTAGTTGTGTGGATTATGATGTATACATACATTGTGTGTGTGTGTGTATTGCATTCATACAGTTCTATCTATATTGTTGCTTATGTTCAATATATGTTTGGAGCAAAGCAATTGGTGAGAATCTTAATGAGTTTGAAGAATATGCTCATTTAGGCAAATACTAAAATTGATCTGAAATTCATGATTTTTCGTGAAAAATATTATGGTTTAGAAATGTTCAGAAACATCTCAAGAAGTTCCCAACCTGTTTGTCAGATATTCAGAGCTTGCAGTCATTGTATAATTTAGGTTTGATATATGGATGTAGAATTTGGGAAGTGATGAAGATGATGGAGATGAAACTTGGGATTGCGCAGTGAAGGAGAGACCATTGCTAGAAATTACGCTGAGAGACAGGAAGGGAGGGGGAGAGCAGATTAGATTATAATGTACAAGAGCGGAAGTCAAAGCGGACGGCAGATGGAGTGAGTGTGGAGAAAGATCAGGTGGATATACAAGATAGAGAGAAGTTGGCAGGCGTAGTGTGGTAAAAGTTCGTGCAGTGTGCAATTTATGGAAGTAGTAGTGATAGTTGTTTAAAAGAGGATCTACGCACACTCAACATGCAAACATGCATGCGGTTGTGATTTTACTATCAACTTCGTCTAAATTCCTTGGCAAGTACATGCAAAATATGTACAAATGCACTGTCCAGCCTGTTCGTTTATCGGAAGTCTACGACAAAACTCATTTTGGCTTCATACCAGTCGCGACAGTTGATGCGTAGTTTTTATTCGCTTCCCCCCTAAGAATAAACAATCATTTGAACGTCGTCAAGCGAAGTAACGGATCTCCCGCTCGCTGTCGGACCCTACTCCCTGTGGTAGAGGCGAGCTTGAACGGACGACGACTGGGCTGCACAAAGGATGAGAAATTCGTATTTGGATGACTTTTTTTCATCACAGATGGATGTGGGTTCTTTATTTAGTAGGTGACGCCTCCCAACTTCCCTTGCATTTTTTTTTCCTTTCCAGGCGGGTAAATAAATACATTTGGTGGTCATAGCCGTTTACTCATTGAATGATGATTGTAAATATGTAGATAGCGAAATACTCGCTGTTTTTTTTCCACAATAGCAAATATGGAGTAATTTGTACGAGAGAATTCGTACACAATTGTGTGTGATAGGCGAAAACTTCATTTTCAGTCTGAGTGAATCAAGATTTTTTTCTTCTAATTCTTCTTCAAGTTGGTTGCTCAAAGTGGGTGGGGTCAAACTCTGGATAAGATCTTATGACAAGTTTATTTTCTGCTCATGGTCGAGGAAGACGATGAGGTAGATGCATTGTTTCGTTGGGTTAACTGTTAAAATTTTATATCAATGGATATAATTGTCGATATAACGGTTTAATCTTTTTGTCGTACCAGTTCCTGTATGCAGACCTTGCTTCCACTGCATATTAGATGGATAATTTGGTAGTGTCTTCCCATTTGATCGGGGGAGCTGTAAATTTTAGTGCGTTCGAGCTTGGATTAAACATATTTTTATAGACGTTAATTAACATCTTAAGATATAATCAGATATTGTTCCAACAGAATATATATTTAGATGAAGTTAATTTTACTGTAGATAATATTTAAGAATTTTGACGAATATTTTATTTGTAGGTTTTGAATTGAAGTAATAATTAATTAAATACGAAAATGACAGTATAAGAATAAGGCAAATAAAAGTTTTTGGGGGTGGAAATCATAAAAGGAGTTTTAGAAATGGGAATGATTCATAAATAGATATGAAAGCGAGACCTCATCGGTTCCAGGAATAGAAATTGTAATGAAATACTCGAATGCACATAAGAATTTTGCTGATTGACATAGCCGAAAGATAAAGTATAAATGGACCCGATTGTAACAGAAATTGAATTCACTACTGGTGTATATTTGATGAATAAGAATCAAATGACGCATGACCAAAAATATAAGTTAAATAAATGTTGTATGGTAATTTGTAACCGTGATGCTTATAAAAATATGAAATATGCATACTGGATAAAACTGTTAGGAAATAAAAATTATAATGATAATTTAAGATCATTGTATTTATAGATTAATATGGATAAAATAACTATGTATGTGCTGAAGTGAAGATAAAGATTTTCAATAAATCCAGTAAATTTGAGGACATTTATTTGCCCTACAACTACCATATTCGTGAAAAATACAGTACTACTTTCTTTGCCATACAAGACGTACCCTATTTTAGAAGGATATTTCTTGGAAAAAGTATATTTCATCATACATTTATTGGAACGTTTTAAGGGAAAATGTACGAGTCTGCATCAGTAATACATTAGACGCAGATTTTTTTTTTTTATTAATTTTTATACATTAGAAAAAACGCGTCTTATACTATGGCAAATTCTGTAGTGACAACAAATATGAAAATTCTAAGAAAAAAAAAAGAATTATGGATAGAAAGTAAAAGTGATGAAATTGCATAAAATATGAAATCGTATATTTTAGAGATATTGTTTATTTTATTATTTTCAGCGATGCAATGAAGTAAGTTTTCTTGAGAATGTCGGTTGACGTAATACGGGTAAATGTTCAAAGGACTCCGTAAGGTATAAAACACTGCATGTAAATGTTGCTGTCACTTCACTGGTTCCTGAACTTCATTACACTGCAGCTAAGTCGTGTAGATAATTAAATTCAAAGTAACATTTTACGGGGAAGTTGCCAGGGCATTATTGCGTCGTAGGCGGCTACGCAAAACGATAGACGTAGGATCCACTTTATAACTGCAATTCTTTTTTCGTATTTCAGTCCCTAAAATTTGCAACAAGTCAATAAATATTTGTAAGAGAGAGTTGGATGTATTGTTTGATAAGGGTACAAAAATCGTCTGAATTTCGAAGACATTTTGACATCCATGCTATTTACCGTCTAACTATGTCGTTGAATTCACCTCAAGAATTTACTAGTTTGGTTTTTTTAAACCACGAATACAGCAAACATCGGCGGGAAAAAAAATGCCAGCTTGGCGTGTGTTTGTACAGTTC
>NC_134806.1:50368632-50371132 GCF_046742065.1 Oratosquilla oratoria
TGACATAAAAATATTGTAAATATCAATGACCGAACTATATTGATAATATCAGTGCATATGTGTCTAATATTGTCAAAATTAAAAATTGTCAAACTTATCGTTGGTATTTCAATATGTATTGACAAAATATTTATATCAGAATATTGACAATATTTCTTATACTAATATGTAGACAGTATTTCATATTAATATATTGACAATTTATTTGTATAAATACATTGTCAATATTTTCAACATTAGCATATTGGCAATATATTTCATATTTATATATTTTGATAATATAATTTGTATTAATATATAGAAAAAATTAATAATAATATCTGTTATATTTTTTTATCATAATTTATTTCATTTCTTGTATTCTACTTTATTTTATTCTTTTAGATTTGCTTCGTTTTATTTCATTTCGCTTACTCTTATTTTATTTTATTATATTGCATTTCATTTTGTTTTATGTAATTTTTGTTTATTTATCCATTTTCACTCTTATATATATATATATATTTCAACCACAAATCACTTTTAATTCCATGCCATCGCAGTCGAGACTAAGAGTCGCTCGATGGAGGCATCCGTTGGAAATTGAAACGTGGACGAGCCGAGGATTCGAACCCAGCTAACCCGTAACAAAGTTACAGTGACGTAGCCCAATACGCTATCAAGAGATATATAAGTTGAGCACGACTTTCTTATATTTGTATGCTCGAATTACATACACATAACGAAATATTGCGTTCAACCCACCTCCGCCATGATAGTGGATTAGCTGGGTTCGAATCCTTGGCTCGTCCACGTTTCAATTTCCAACGGATGCCTCCATCGAGTGACTCTCAGTCTCGACTGCGCTGGCATGGAATTAAAAGTGATTTGTGGTTGAAAAAAGATATTAATTGATCACTGGGAACTATTCAGTGTGTATATATATACATATATATATATATATACATAAATATATATATGTTTATATATATATATATCTTTTTTTTTTTTTTTTTTTTTTTTTTTTATATTAGTGGATATTAGTGCCCAATCATATACAATACGTGGCTCTGACCCGCCGAGGGTGTCGCCTAAGACATTGACTACAGAAGACAGTACTGCTATTGGCCTCATTTTCCTCCCCCTCCTCCTCCTCCTCCTCCTCCTCCTCCTCCTCCTATTCCTCCTCTTCCTCCTCTTCCACCTCATCCTCATCCTCCTACTCTCCATCCTCATCCTACTATTCATCCTTGTCATCATTCTCATCTCATCCTTTTCATCCTCCCCTCTTCCTCCTTCTCCTCTTCATCCTACTCCTCATCCTCGTCATCACCCTCATCTCATCCTCTTCATCATTATCATCATCATCATCCTCCTTTTCTTCCTCCTCCTCTTCATCTCCAAGGTCACAAAGAGGTCAACCTAAGGTCATGACCTGACCCGGGCGTGAGAGCGTGGGTGATCCACTTACAGTACGTTGACGTTGACGTTGATGACGTAGCCCTAGAATGATGACTTAGAACTTGACGTTGGTGATGACGTTGATGACGTAGACGATCAATCTAACGTTGAACTTGACGTTGATGATGTAGACGTTGAATACAACGTTGAAGTTGACGTTGATGACGTCAATAACGACGTTCACAACTCCCACAGAAGTCTTGACGTCACGTAGTGCGATTCACCATTCACCATGGTCTTGGATCACGTGTTGGACTCGTGATCGACAGTTATTAACCTCCCGAATGAGAGCTCAGAGCTCGTATGACCGATCTATGGGTAATACTGTGACCTTACACGCACACACACACCCAACTCCCCGCCTACGAGAGTTGGAGTAACACCCCGCAGCGCAGCGATACTGAAATTATTTCAGACCTGGGCGGGAGTCGAACCCGGACTGCCGTAGTGGCAGGAGAGAACTCTAACCACAATGCCACGAGATGTGTGTGTGTATGTGTGTGTATTTACCTAGTTGTATTTTACGGGAAGGGGAGCTATGCTCGTGATGTCCCGTCTTCGTATCTCATTTTATCTAAACTGTTTTTAAATTCATGAATTGTTTTTGCACACACCACTTTTTCGTCCAACTTGTTCCAGATGTCTATTACTCTGTAGGGAAAGCTGTTCCTCTTCAGGTCTCTTCTACAATTGTCTTTCTTGATTTTCTTTCCTTGTCCTCTTGTGTGTGTGTTTGTGTGTGTGTAAGTGTGTGTGTGTGTGTGTGTGTGTGTGTGTGTGTGTGTGTGTGTGTGTGTGTGTGTGTGTGTGTGTGTGTGTGTGTGTGTGTGTGTGTGTGTGTGTGTGTGTGTGTGTGTGTGTGTGTGCGTGTGTGTGTATGCGAGTGTGTATGTATATATAAAGAAATAGATAAAAATAACTAAATAAAGAGATATATGAATAAATACATAAATAGATAAACAAGTAAAAACCTACATAAATAAATAGTTTGATAAATAAAACAAATAATTAAATAAATATCTAAATTGATAGATAAATGAATAAATGAAATTATACAAAA
>NC_134806.1:50391132-50393632 GCF_046742065.1 Oratosquilla oratoria
ATTGATAAATATTTCAAACATATTATAAAAAATTAATATTGTTCCTATCATCAATCCTATCCATATATTGCCAGTGATAACTTGATATTCAGTAATATTGACAATATATCGACCCAATACTCCTACTCCCCCTATGCAATGACTCATATTTTCCCTATATTGTCAATATTGTTGTCCAATAAAGTATTATTGAAAAATAATTGTCTGTGAATACAATTAATTTTTATTATTATGCTTAATAATCTAAATCATCAAGTTGTTGTTATTGTTGCTGTTATTATTTTTGTTCTTCATTATGACTAGATTTTCCTTTTGTTTTTATACATTTATTTGTTTATTTATTTGCTTATTGGTTCACTTATTTATTTTCTTTTTCTTTATTCCTTTTTCGTTTTTTATGTATTTATCTATCTTTTTTATTTATTAATTCACTTAATCATTTCCCTTCTTCTTCTTCCTCTCTCTCTCTCTCTCTCTCTCTCTCTCTCTCTCTCTCTCTCTCTCTCTCTCTCTCTCTCTCTCTCTCTCTCTCTCTCTCTCTCTCTCTCATCTTCTTCCTTTTCCTCATCGTGTCTCATTTCCTCTTCCTCCTCCTCCTTTTTCTTCTCTTCCCCCTCTTTACCCCTCCTCCTGCTCTTTCTCTTCTTTCTCCTCCTCCTCTTAATCGTCCTTCCTCTCTCCTCTCCCTCCTTCCTTTCGTCCCTGCTCCTCCTCATCTTCTTTCTCTTCTTCCTCCCCCTCTTCCTCCTCTATCTCCTCCTCCTCCTCCTCCTCCTCCTCTTCCATCTCCATCCCGTGATTGGCAGGAAAAATTTTGATTGTTAAAAATAATAATAATAATAATAATAATAATAACAATAAATGATAATAATAACAACAATGAAATTAATAATTATAATAATAATAAATGATAATAATAACAACAATAAAATTAATAATAATAATAATGAATAAAAGATAAATAAACAAATGATATAAAATAGAATAATGTATATATATATATATATATATATTACAGGTGAAAAATGTAATCACACATTTGTCAATAACGTAGAAACCACTGTTGGAGTAGAAAAGACTGGAAACGGGGAATCTATATATTTCGATTGCAAACTGCAATCCTCTTCAGTAGATACAAATAAGAGAGAGGGCGTACTGTTTAAGTAGCACCCTTAACAAAAGAAAACATGGGAAGATATCTCTACCCTATTCTCACTCCGTATGTGAGGTCAGGAGGCAAATGAGCTTTCACTAGGGAGAGAAGAGAGAGTCCGGACATATGTCCGGGGACCATTGGCCTTTGAAATATTCATGTTGGGCTGAAATTCAATGATCGTAGATTCTACCATTTTTATCCTGAAATCACAAATGGATTTTTAAATAATATCAGCTCTGTCCCAATATAAACAAATTTTATATTTCTTTAAATGTTGGAACACAGCTGAGCTATCTTGTGCATATCTAAGGGGTTTATTCGATTCCGTGTAAAGGTTGTGACTTAGTTTTACATCGGACAGACTGGAAGGGATTTGAACACCAGGATGATTGAACATAAACGTTCCATTAGATATGCACAAGATAGCTCAGCTGTGTTCCAACATGTTAAGCAATTTAAACATTGTTTAGATTGGGACAGAGCTGAGCTTATTTATAAATCCAGATGTGAGTTCAGGAGAAAAATGGTAGAATCTACGATCATTGAATTTCAGCCCAACATGAATATTTCAAAGGGCCAATGGTCCCCGGACATAATGTCCGGACTCTTCATCTCCAACCTAGTGAAAGCTCATTTGCCTCCTGACCTCACATACGGAGTGAGAATAGGGTAGAGATATCTTCCCATGTTCCCCTTTCTTTTGTTAAGGGTGCTACTTAAACAGTACGCCCTCTCTCTTATTTGTATCTACTGAAGAGGATTGCAGTTTGCAATCGAAATATATAGATTCCCCGTTTCCAGTCTTTTCTACTCCAACAGTGGTTTCTACGTTATATATATATATATATATATATGTTGGTACATAATGACAAGTTGATGAAGGTGGAAAAAGAAGTCACGGGACTAGTTCAGAGTTACTGAGTTAATTCCTGACCGGTTTCGCTCTATGCATAGAGCGAAACCGGTCAGGAATAAACTCAGTAACTCGGAACTAGACCCGTGACTTCTTTTTCCACCTTCATCATATATATATATAGATAGATAGATAGATAGATAGATAGATAAATAGATAGATAGATAGATAGATAGATAGATATAGATATACAGTAGATAGATAGATAGATACATCAGTACGTGATCAGATGTATGTAATATATGTATAAATGTATGTATGTATGTATGTATGTATATATGTATGTATGTATGAATGTATGTATGCATGTATGTATAAATGTATGCATGTATGTATGCATGTATGTATGTATGTATGCATGTATGTATGTATATATGTATGTATGTATGTATGTATGTATGTATGTATGTATGTATGTATCTATGTATGGA
>NC_134806.1:50398632-50403632 GCF_046742065.1 Oratosquilla oratoria
TTATTCATTTATTTCATTTCATTTTATTTTATTTTATTTCATTTTATTTTGTATTATTTTATCTTATTTTATTTAGTTTTATCATATTTTATTTTATTTTATTTTATTTTATTCTATTTTATACCATTTTATTTTATTATAATTGAATTATATGTTTCATTTTTTTTATACTATATTATTTTATTTTACCTTATTTTACCTAATCTATTCTATTTTATTTTATTTTATTGTTATTTTGTTTTGTTTTTTCATTTTATTTTGTTTTTTTTTATTTTATTTCTTATAAATATAATTTTTTCTAATCTATCTTATTTCATTTTATTCTATTTTATGTTATTTATTGATTATTTATTATCAAAAGGGGGATCAGTTAGACCTTAAATACAATCGACTGAAGAGTTAGATACTAGAACGTTGCTGAGCAAAACTAGATTTTCTAGAATAAGGGGCTATGTGTACATGTGTGTACATGTGTGTGTGTGTGTGTGTGTGTGTGTGTGTGTGTGTGTGTGTGTGTGTGTGTGTGTGTGTGTGTGTGTGTGTGTGTGTGTGTGTGTGTGTGTGTATTTGTGTGTATGTGTTTGTGTTTGTGTGTGTGTTTGTGTTCGTGTGTTCGTGTGCTTGTGTGTGTGTGTGTGTGTGTGTGTGTGTGTGTGTGTGTGTGTGTGTGTGCGCGTGTGTGTGTGTGTGTGTGTGTGTTTGTGTGTGTGAGTGCGCGCGCGAGCGTGCGTACATTGTGCACTCTCACATGCCTGCATGTCTGTGTGTTCGTATGTTTGTTCGTCTTACCGAGTCCTTCACCCCAGCTACAACTCTCACTCCCTCACTCCCTCCATCCCTCTCTCTCTCTCTTCCCTCTTGCCTCTGCTCTCCTCACTCTTGGTACGTTTCTCTCTTCCTTTCTCATTCTCTTTGTAAACATTTCTCGGTCTACGTTTCTTATTTCCCTCCTTAGATTCGTCCATTTTGTCGACATTTATTCATTTTAGATTTTTATTTTTTCTTTAGTCTTCTTTTGTCGACTTTTTTTTTTCCAAAATTAAAAAAATTTCGTCTTGTTTTGTTGACATTTTTTTCGCAACATTCTTTTTTCATAAGTTATGTTTTGTCGAAAAGAAATCAAAAGTATTTTTGGTCGACATTTTGCAAAAACGACATTTTTCTTTTCGTCTTGTTTTGTCGACATTTTGTTCTCTTGTTTATGTTTTTCGTTTTATTATGTCGATATTATTTTCAAGTCGTATTTTCGTTCCAAATGTCGACATTTTTCACAAGGGAGATCCTCGTTTTCTATTAGGTTACTGACTTCATGAAAACATCCAGCAAATACTTAGGGATTTTTTATGGAGCCCCTACGGACCAGAGCCACACATCATTCGTCTTTGTTACAGTTTAAAAATGTCTACTTTAGTACTACTGCTGTCCTTCCTTTATGTCGTTCTATTGAAATTCACCTTTACTACTTCTATGACTTTACCTCTTCTTATCACATATGGGAGTGGTAAAGAATTCTGCCACTGTTTCCCATGCGAATCTTAAAAGGCGACTAAATACGAAGGAAGGATGGGATTAGAGATCTTCATCCAGCCAGAAGTCAAGGGAGCGACTTTCCAACCAGAACCCTAGGATTTGGTTCATTATATGTGCGTGGTTGTGGTACAGTTGAGAGTAAAAGAAAGAGATGGCCAGTTTGTTTGTGAGAAAGAAGATGGATGTGTTAGCCTTAAGTGAATCTAAGTTGAAAGGGAGAGGTGAGTCTGAGTTTGGGAATGTGGTCGGGAGAGTGTCGGGAGTGAGAAGGGGTCCAGATAGAGGAATGGAGTGGAAAGAAGTATCTTCAAGGTTAATGTGGTTGAAGGTGAAACTGGAATAGAAATGGATCTTTGAAAGCGCATATGGATCTGATAGTGAGAAGAGTGTAGAGTACTTAGAGAATTATTAGAGGAGTGACAATGTAGTAGTGTTGGGAGATCTCAGTGCTAGAGTGGGGGATGAACTAACAGATGGAGTGGTTGGGAAGTTATGAGTTCCAAATAAAAATCATAGTGAAGAGATGATGTTGGAGATGTGTTTAGAAAGAGAGTTTATGATAGCAAACACGGTGTTGAAGAGAGCCAATCATAATTATACATGGGAAAATGTGGTGGACAGAAGGGTGATTGATAGGGCATTAATGGACTATGTAGTGGTATCCAAAGGGATGATTGGAAGAGTTCCTGGTGTTCATGTATTCTGGAGAAGGAATGGGGGATTGTTAGATTTTTTTTGTTTTTTTTTAAGAGTGGAGACTTGGAGTGAAGGATAAGTGGAGAAGGAATAAAAGGGAGTGAAGTAGAGTAGACAAATTGAATGAAAAAGATAATGAGAAAGAACACCAAGAGAAGTTGAAAGAAGTGAGCGAGGTGGTGGTGAAAGGTAAGAGGGAAAAGGAATAAAGGAAGAATGGGGATGTTTTAAGGAACAAGTGACAACAAAGTACGCAAAGATTTTATGTGGCACGAAGAGGATGGGAAGATATGAAAGGAAAAATCGTGAATGGTAGAACAAAGAGCTGAAGGCACTAGTAGAAGAGAAAACGCGAGTATATGTGGATTGGTTGCAATGTAGGACTAGAGCAGCATATCAGAGGTACAAAAGGAAGCGAGGAGAAACAAAAAGTAATGTGAGGGAGGCAAAGAGGAGAGCAAATATGGCATGGGATAGAAATATGACAGAAATTTGTTTAAAATAATTAAAAGATATTCTGGACGGAAGTGCAGAGAGTGGGGTTTGAGGTTGTTAGCGCCAGTCAAAAGTTTTTTACGCAAGTAGTAGAACTTGTATTAGGGTTGGAAATGGAGAGAGTAAGAGGTTTGAGATAAAGGTGGGGTTGTGCCAGGGTTGTGTAATGTTACCATAGTTGCTCAACGTGTACATAGATGGAGTGGTAATGGAGGTAAATGCCAGGGTAATAGGCAAAGGCTTGAAGATGATTCATGACAATGGAATGAATTGGGAAGTGAGCCAGTTGTTGTTTGCGGATGACACTGCTCTTGTAGCTAAATCAGAGGAGAGTCTAAGGCAGTGGAACAATTCGGGAGGGTATGTGAGAAGAAAAAACTGAAAGTAAATGTGGGTAAAAACGAGGTGATAGGATCCACAATAGGAGAAGATGGGAGTAAGTTGAAGGTAATTCTTAAAGGAAAGAGTCTGGAGGAAGTGGATAGCTTTAGGTATTTAGGGTCACATGTAGCAAGGAATGAAGAAGTTAGTGTGACGGTAATCTAAAGCGTGAGGGAAGGAAGTAAATGCCTTGGGAGAATGAAAACTGCCATATGAAATAGTCATCAGGGTACGGATGGAAAAATTCTTTTTCTTGAAGGAGTGATTGTACTTACGACACTGTATGGGGTGGGGACTTGGGTTTTAAGGGAGGCAGAAAGAAGAAATGTAAGTATATTTGAGATGAGGTGTTTAACCAATATGGCGGAGGTCACGAGGATGGATAGAGTGAACAATGAGAAGGTGAGAAGGAGAGAGGGAATAGAAAAGGAAAAAAAAAAAAGCGGAAGGCGTTGACCAAGAATGGGATGGATGGATGGATAAGATGAAGGAAGCCATGGGAGGAAGGGGAATGTCTGTTGAGCAGGGAAGAGAGAGGGCAAGAGATAGATGTGAGTGGAGAGTAGATGTGAGTAGATTTCCCCTTCCTTTCTCAAATTGCTCGTGAGTGGACGAGGAGGAAGGGTAGCCATATGAATGAAGCAGTGGGGGTAAACCAGCTTCAGCTGTCGGGCTTTGCTGTGGAGGTACTTGCTGTGTCTTGCTGTGTTGCTTCTGACCAAGGCAGTGGGCGGGGGACAGTGATGGCCCAATATCCAGAGGTAGTTAAGCTAATGGGGGGAATAAATGGGTGTGTATGGGTGTGTATGGGTGTAGCGTGGTATGGGTGAAAGGTGGCTGGCTAACTCCCTAATAAGGAGGAAGAGACCTTTTGGTATATGTATCGAGTTATTTTGTCGACATTTTTCGTAAATAAGATTTTCGTCCTATATTGTCGACATTCTATTAAGACACGTTTTGAGCTCTGGCACCTTGGCCCTTGGTACTAGGTACATACAACAGTCGCTCTCAATAACAAATAATGTATACGTGAAGATCTGATGTAACATCATGGGACAATTTCGAGTGTCCGGAGTGTTATACATGAGCTGCATACACCAATAGTCTTTTTCCCCCTTGTTGGGGGTTGCCGTGTCACACGTACAGAAATAGGGGGTCCCCCCATCCACCTCCCCACCCCCCTCTTCTTCTCCCCCTCTCCACTCCCCCATCAACCTAACCTAACCTAACCTAACCTAACCTAACCTAACCTAACCTAAACTAACCTTACTTAACCCAACCTAACTTGACCTAACCTAACCGAACCTAATCTAACCTAACCAAACATGACGTAATCTGACCTAACCTAACTTAACCCGACCTGACCTAACCTAACCTAACCTAGCTTGACCTGATCCAACTTAACCAAGCAAATTAAAACCAAACTAATCCTGACCTGACCTGACGTGACGTCACGTGACCTGACTAGACCTGACGTAGTCTGACCTGACGGCAGACTGGAGGGGGGGGGCGATATCAAGACAGCGAGCGACTCTCATCCTCTGTAGCCACTCTCACTCTCAACTTCAACTCTCAAGCCCAAGCCAGGTCCACTTTCGCTCTCTCTCTCTCTCTCTCTCTCTTTCTCTCTCTCTTGCTCTCTCTCTCTCTCTCTCTCTCTCTCTCTCTCTCTCTCCTCTCTTTCTCTCTCTCTCTCTCATCTCTCTCTCTCTCTCTCTCTCTCTCTCTCTCTCTCTCTCTCTCTCTCTCTCTCTCTCTCTCTCTCTCTCTCTCTCTCTCTCTCTCTCTCTCTCTCTCTCTCTCTCTCTCTCTCTCTCTCTCTCTCTCTCTCTCTCTCTCTCTCTTGCTCTCTCTCTCTCTCTCTCTCCCTCTCCTCTCTCTCTCTCTCTCATCTCTCT
>NC_134806.1:50413632-50438632 GCF_046742065.1 Oratosquilla oratoria
ATGATGATGATGATGATGATGATGATGATGATGATGATGATGATGATGATGATGATGATGATGATGATGATGATGATGATGATGATGATGATGATGATGATGGTAACGATGATGACGATGATGATGATGACGATGACGATCATTACGGTAATGATAATAATAACCAACGATAAAAAAAAAAAATTAATAATGAGAACAACCCAAGACTGATTCTTCTTCTTCCTTCTCCTCCTTCAGGGCATGCTAGGCGTCTCCGTGTGTCCCCCGAGGCGCACCAGTGGCCACCTCTTCCCCGAAGGACGGGGCCCTCCGAGCCCAACCAGACGATGATGCATCGCCCAGGATCATCGACCAAGCCGTCCTCTTCGAAGGATCCCCCTTCGACGTCGCCTCCTCCAGGAAAGGGCTCCAAGAAGGACCCTTTAGCTCGTAGCAAGAGCGAAGACGGTGAGAGCAAGGTCGAGGGTGACAGGAGCCCGAAGGCCAAGCCGAAGAACCGGAGGAGCTTGTTCCCCTTCTACGGGAACCTGAGGTCTTTGGCCGGGAAGAAGAACGAGAAGGACTCTGAGGAGGAGTGCCGCAAGGGAAAGGCCGACAAGGCGAAGAACAGCGGGACAAGTAACAACGCGAAGAACAGTGACGGCAAGGACCCCAAGGGAAAGGCAGCTGAACCCTCCCCAGCTCCCGAAGTCGTGAACGGAGCCCCTCGATCTGGCGACGTCGAAGAAGACGAGGTTCCTCCGAATTCTCCCTCAGAAGGCGACGTCGAAGTTGCGAAGACCCAGGGCTGCGATGGTGACGAAGGAGGAGCCCGGAAAAGACCCGCCGAGGCGGAGAGAGGTGCTCCTTACGAGTCGCCCTTGAAGAGACAGCCCTTCCAATCGTTCCTCCACGCAAGGTACGGCTCCAACGCCAACACCCTCCCTCCCCGCCTCACGGGCCTCCCAGCGTCCGCTTCGAGTGCGTCCCTAGGCACCACGGCCCGAGTTCGGACGCTAGAGCATGGTTATACATCAGCCGCGGACCTCAGCGAACATGCAGGACCGACCGCGGGGAGCGGGGAGACTCAGGACACTAAGAACAACAGCACTATGGCCACCGTCCGTGCGAGTCTCAAGAACCACTTCAATAACCTCACATATGAGGAGTTGGGGTTCGCGAAGGTGGTCCGGGCAGGGGGCGTGGAGATCTTCCGTGCAAGAGACAGCAGGAGCCTCGGCGCGCGGAAGAAGGGGCTGAGTCAGTCTCGTCGAAGTCTTGGGGTAAGTGATCCCGGAGGAGCCAACGCCAGCTCTGTGGGATCCCATCCCCATCCCGGAGGACCCCCGGACTCCAAGACACGAAGGTCCTATGTCCATGAACTCTTACACGAGACTTACGAATCCGATTCGAGCTTGGACGGAGGAGACTCTCCCGGGAAGAATTTGGTGAGGCGGATCTACGAGCCCTCGAAGTCGCGAAACGTGGACTCCATCACACTCACGAGCAACAGTAACGTCAAGGCTTGCCTCAATATCACAGTCATCCGAACGCCCGAACCGACACGCAGACGAGCCAACGGGTCTTTCAGAATGTCGAGGGATAACTATAGGTCTTCGGTGAGGATGTCCCAGAAGAAGAGGAAAGGTCATAAGGCTTCCTCGGCGACGTCAGCTTCCGCGGTCAGCTCATCCCAGGGCGTTGCCGCAGGGGAACCGCCGTCGAACACCTGTGCTTCCGGTTCCTCGTCCTCTACAGTGTCGCCGTCTCCGCTTAATCCGATGGGTGCTTCCAATACCACGTCTGTCGTTACCAACACCACCTCCACCACCACCGCCGGGACTTCGATATCCACGCCTTCGACGACCACCACGAAGTTCTCCAGACCTGTTATACTCAACGCCGAGGGCAAACCCATCCCGGAGTACGCCAAAGTCAACAAGAAGAGGAGCATCCGAGCGGATATCCTGGAAGCCGGGAACGAAAACCTCAGGAGCTTGGCCGAGCCCTTCACCCGAGCCTTCTTGCCCTCGACGTCAGCCCTCAGGAAGCTCGATCTCAAATCGAGGAAGGAGTTCGAACCGTCGCTCAAGGTCAATCCGGTGAAGAAGTCGGAGAGTTTTAAGGGAGGAGGTTCTCGGGTTGCCCGGAAGAACAGCATCACATTCCGAAGTAAACTGCCCAAGGAGCACGGCCTCGAGCAGGGGAGCTTCGTCCAAGCTCAAGCAGTCAAACTCCGAAGGAAGAACTCCAAGAAGGCAAGGAAGGCTGAATATCGACTAAGTGTGACCATCAAACCGAGTACGGTGGCCAATCTAGCCAACAAGTTCAATACAATAATCTCCCAGAACAAGACTGCAGGTGCCGCCTGTCCCTCGGGAACGAGCAGGAGATTCGGGGGCGGCCCCAGGGGAGGAGCCACGGGTCTCAAGAAGACCATCCTATCGACAAAGAACGAGATGACGAAGCCCATCGCCGAGGAAGAGCCCGAGATCCTCAAACCGAAGGACCAAGAGTCTGAGAAGACTGAGGAACCTTCGGGCGAAGATGTCGAGGAGAAGCCCTCAAGTTCCTCTCCCTCCTCCTCTTCCTCCCCCTCCTCCTCCTCCTCCTCCTCCTCCTCCTCCCCATCCACCGGCGCCGGTCCTGGCGACAATAAGACGGACGAGGAGAAAGTGTGCGAAAAGTTGAAGACGGCTTTGTCTTCGAGCAAATTTAAAGGGGAAACAGACGAATCGGACGAAGAGTTCGACAAGAAGAGTAAGCTCTCCGGGAGTGAGGAGGAGATGAACAAAGAGGACCCTGCATCGAACTCGGAGGACCTACCGAGAGCGGAGAGCGTGGAGACCGACCTAGAAAACGATTACGAACTGTCAGTGAAACCCAGTCAGGCAGCCGCAAATAAAAATACTCCACAAAGTTGTAAACCTGTAGCGAACAATTACGACGTGTGCGATTTTAACGATATAGACTATGTTTTGCTAAGAAATGACTCAGGTTTTGCCAAGCCGAATACCCCGTGTGATAAGAAACTCTATGACGATGTCCCCCTTGTAGGGGACGTCCCATCAAGTGAAGAACCACACACGAGTGAAGCGACAGTTAAAACAAGGAGCCTTATGACGCCATGTCGAAGCGATGATGTGGGAGGTCACAAGCAGGGAAGAGGTCAAGCTATGTCCCCGTCCTCCTTAGTGCCAGATGTCGTGATTCCTTCCGAGAACCTTGACTTAGATGATCGGCTCAGTTCGTTATTGAGATCCAGTGATAAAAGTACACGGTCCATCGATGCTACCCCGTCAGTCGCCAAGGAGCATATTCATGTCCGCACAACGATAGCCCCAGATCTGTTCTCAGATACGGGGCGCGGCATGACTGAACACCACGTCAAAACTGATTCCATTGACTCGGGGATCTCCACCGAAGACGACCGAATCTCCGGCGCAGGATCTCCAGGGTTCCTTCTAGGAAGGAACAGGCTGACAGCGACCGTGTCTAATGAAGACTCCTCTTTAGAAATCGCCCCCTCCCTCGAGAAAGGAGCCGATAGTGTCTTTGACACCCCAACGTCTCTCAGAGACGACAAAAGTACGAAAGATCTTCAGGAGCACCCCAAGCAAAGAGGCGACAGTTTCAAGGGGACGCAGACTTCGATTGCCGAAGAAGAAGTCTGCGCAGAAGCGTCCGAGACTTCGAGTTCTCCGACGAAGACCGAAGGCGACCCGATAGACCCTTCAGACGATCCGGAGTCGAGGTCGATGAGCAGCAGCACCATGGAAGACGCGAGATCGGAGTCCGGGTCGGTGACCTCTGACCTCACGAACCGACCCGGGAGTCATGGGAGCCAGAGGAGCCGGAAGGAATCCGGCGGGAAGGGGAGCGAGAACCGGATCTACAACAGCATCAAAACCGTGGTCAAGAACACTGTCAAGAAGACGAAGGAGAAGGACGCCGAAAGGAAGGAGATGGATAGTCAGAGGAAGGGGAACAGATCACCCTCGGCGGACAGGTGGTTCCGTAGAGGTCGTTCCAGGGAAAGGAACCGGAAGAAGGACAAAGAAGAAGGCGAAGGACAGGACGAGGAAAGCTCCAAGCCTCCAGAGGACTCTGCTGAAGAATTGGAGAAGAGGGACGATGGGCAACAGAAGAAGGAGCGTGAAGGTCGTACTTACGAGAAATGGACCTTCCGGAAACTTCGGGAGAAGAGTCAAGAGAGGAGAAGGAATAGGGAGAAACAGAAGGAAGAGCTCAAGAAAGAGGAAGACAGGAAGAAGGAGGAGGAGCGTAAGAAGGAGGAGGAGAAGAAGAAAGACGAGGACACGATCGGTAAAGAGGAAGAGAAACAGGAGGATTCTTCCACGACGACCTATGGACGCTGGGCTCTGGGTGGTAGATCCCGAAGTCGAGACCGCAAAAAGCGGAAAGCTAAGGCGGCGGCGGCGGCTGCGGCAGCCGCCGCAGCTCAGGAGTCGAAGGACAAGGAGACACCGACGGAGGAAGGAGGAACTGAGACAAAGGACGCTGAAGAGGTTCCTGGAGACGCAGAGGACAATGGGTCCTCCCCGCAAACCAAACCATCCAGCGAAGATCTTGTCTTCACCTTCGATTCCGACATTTACGAAAAACCAAAGACTTTTGAAGGAGAGACGTCCTCCCTCGACGAGGCCTATGTCGTCACGCCGACCAAATCGGTGAGTTCGACGTCACCCTCGGCGATCCCTCCTCCTCCAAAGACTCCGGTCCCAGACCCACCGACTTCGAGCGGGGACACGCCCAGACCGAGCGCCGACGAGCTCGCTTCGTCCAGCACGGAGAACATCTACGAGAACCTGTACAGCCCGAACGTGGCTAAGTTGAACAGGAACCGGGAGAAGTTGGAGGGCCGGGGGATCCGTCCTAACACTTCATTCCTCTGGAGCGAGGGCCTTCAGGTTCCTCCACCTCAACCGCCACCACCTCCGATCCAACCCGGCGGGAGACCTCGATCGAACGACGAAACGTCCCCGGATCGTCACAACTACGCCGAAGTCCAAGGTCCTCCTTCGGACTTACCCGCGGCTTACGACGATATCGGCGCCGTCAGCGCCATCAGCTACGACGACATCGGGGCTCCTTCGTCGTGTGGGTACGACGACATCCGTGCCCCGTCGACCGTCGGGGGATACGACCCTCTGCATCCACCCTCCGAGGGGTACGACCCCGTCAATCCTCCCCGGTCGGACTCAAGTCAGTACGACGACTGCGAGGGGTCTGTCGTGGTGGCTCGTTTGGCTGTGGTTCGCGAAGATCAGATGGACTCGATTTCCTACGTCTACGACGACATTGCCACCTACAACGCTTCCCAGATGTCACACTCGTACGAACCCATCTACCCTCCTGGAGTAGGGGTCATCGCGTCTCATCTCCTAGCGCCCACCATCCAAGAGGAGGAGGTGGCTGGAGAAGGGAAGCAGGGGGCCGTGGAGAAGGACAACAAGGACGACGAAGAACCGCTGGATGAAAGCCGGACCTCAGGTTAGTCATCCTTCCTGTTACCCTTTACAGGTTCTCAACCTGAAGCGTGGAGAAGGACAACAACTTATGAACTGCTATTGCATAACCTCCTGGAGATGACTTCAACACTAAATATAATCGTTTTTCATCCGCTAAATGCTAGTGGCTTTTGGATGACGACCCCACTTGAGAAGCCCTGTAACACACAAGTGGAATTATTTCGAAAGCCACTAGTAGTTAGTGGATCCAAAAAATCATATTTGGTAATGAAGTCATCTTAAGGAGGTTATCCAATAGCAATTCATAAGTACGAGATACGTGTAAAAATAGGCTGAGAACCATTGCTTTAGAGCACTGGTGCCCATAGTGGATGGTAAAGGAGGAGGCAGGATGGCACTAGGAGTAGTTAATGATTTTTTTAATACAAAATCTGAATGACAAAATATGATCATGAACATTAAGGCAAAGGAACACGCTTATGCAGTTTATGGAGGATAAATTAGACGAATTATCAACGAATGTATAACTTTATTACGTAGTTCGAAATCGGAGTAAAATAGAAATTGCTTCATGAGAGCAACTGCGGCCACACTGCACGCGCTTTGCTGGGAGGGTAGAGGGTAGCGGGTCAGAGGCAAGAACAACCATATGTTATTTAATACGAGTGGCCATACCGAACGCGAGTAGCGGGTTCCCTCCAAGCTTATCCATTGCCCGTATCCGGTATGGCCACTTGTGTTAGATAACATGCGTTTGTTCTTGCCTCTGACCCGCTAGGCAGCCCGCTACCCTCTACCCTTCCAGCAAACCGCGTCTAGTGTGGCCATGCCCTTAGAGTTTAAGACCGAAAATGGGTACCTACACGAGGTGGTCCTGTGAGGAGGACGTCGAAGAGGGTCATCTCCCCTGATACCCACCTTAAAACCCCGGCAAAGTCCTCATTTCCATTTTGAGGTGCTGCCCTGAGAGGCTGACACTCGGTCTCCGGATTGGGCCAAGGTCTTTCCTCATCAACATTGTATTCTCTTCACTTTTTTTCTCACATAGAGCTGATGGCCGATGACCGTTCCCCTCCCTTCTGACATAAAAACCAGTCCCATACTTATACAGTACAACAGAGACAATGGTCTAAAGGCGTTATCACATACATACATACATATACCAAGGCTTTTTCCCCCTTACAAGGGAGGTAGCCAAAAAGGAAAAGGCATAAAATCATTCCCACCCATTCCATCCCTGAATACACTCCACACCCCTCCACCCTCCCTCTCATCTTAGCATCTCCTGGATGACGGGTCATCCCTGCACCCTGTCCACTGCCCTGGGTCAGAAGCAGTGTCGCAAGACACAGCACATCCACAGCAAGGCCGCTTCATTAAATCGGTGACCCCCCCCCCCTCTCCGTCCCCCCATGCATAAAGGAGAAGACGGGGAGAAATCCCTTCGGGCTGCGTCAAAATTTGCTCACACATACTACCTCACCCCCCATCCCCCCCGCCCATTCCACCTCATGCATCACATCATCCATATACAACCATTCTCCATTCACCCCTGTCTTCTGTCCTCTCCCGTCCTTCCTCAACCGACATTCCCCTCTTCCCCAAAGCCCCCTTCACCCCATCCATTCATTTCATCCTAGGACGTCCCCTCATGTTCACTCCTTCCACATCTGCCTTCCACACCTCTTTTACTAGTCTTTCTTCACTCATTCTTTCCATGTGTCCAAACCATCCTAATACTCTTTCATCAACCCTATCTCCCAACCCCCTTTCCACCCCTGTTCTCCTCCTCACCTCCTCATTTCTCACTCTATCCAGCCTAGTAACCCTCATCATACTTCTCAGACACCTCATCTCAAACACATTCAAACTCCTTCTCTCTTCCTCTCTTATGTTCCATGTTTCTGCCCCATACAGTGCTGTTGGCACAATCACTCCTTCATACAGTCTCCTCTTCGCATCCATTCCCAAATGTCTATTCCTCATTACACTTTTTAAACCACCAAGGCATTTACTCGCTTCTCTCAATCTACATTCTACCTCCACCTTCACTCCACCTTTTCCTGCCACATTTGCACCCAAGTATCTAAAACTATCCACTTCCTCCAGTCGCTCTCCCTTAATGCTCACTTCCAGTCTACTGCCACTTTCACCCCTTGTACATCTCATCACCTTACTTTTACCCACATTTATCTTCAGCTTTCTTCTATCACATACTCTCCCAAACTCTGCCACCAGCTTCCTCAATCCCTCCTCCGATCCTGCCACAAGCGCAGTGTCGTCTGCAAACAACAGCTGGCTCACCTCCCACTTTTCTCCATTTTCTTTAACCATCTCCAATCCCTGACCCACTACCCTTCCATTTACCTCTCGCACCACCCCATCCATGTATAAGTTGAACAGCCATGGCGACATAACGCATCCTTGACGAAGTCCCACCTTTACCTCGAACCACTCACTCTCTCCATTTCTAATCCTGACACAAGCTCTACTACTCTCATAAAAACTCTTGACAGCTCCTAGAAGCTTTCCTCCTATCCCATATATCCGCAAAACCTCCCACAGTGCCTTTCTGTCTACCCTGTCGTAAGCCTTTTCCAGGTCCATAAAAGCCCAAAAAACATCCTTCCCCTTTCCTATAGCTTCCTCACATATCTGTCTTACCACACTGAGCTATATTTCCTCCGACTTTTGACGGCGGAAAAATTGCTGGAGGTAGGTGGTACATCCGATGAATCGGAGGTTGGAGTAAAAATAACCTGAGGACCTGAGGACCGTTGCCGGCTGCTATGGGACAACGGGTTGGCAATCGGCGAATCTTGGTGCGATTATGGCTCAACGATGATTGTTCATAGTTCAACGATAATAGTTCAACGATTATGTAGGCCACTGATTCTTTGCTTTTGAATGAATGGGGCGGTTTTGCGTCGTTGACCCAAATGAGATGAGGCCAGGTAGTTGCCTAATAATAATCGCTCCCTTTAACTCTTCTTTTCGTAATCCTTTAACTCTTAAAGGGAGACTCATGTTTTTGTTATTATTCTATTTGTTTGTTATTTATTTATCATCATTCTTATTTATTCATTTATTTAATTATTCATTTATTTATTTAGAAATTCAAATATTTCTTGTGTTTGTAGTCTCTGGAGAATATGTAGAAGAAGGAGAGATGGATGATACGCCAAGAGGCGCTGAGTAGTCGAACCCGTCCCCCCCTTTGTTACATGTAGGAAGGGCTGAGGATGGGAGAGGAGTGAGTGCGGGATTCGAACCCGCGGTTAGGAGGAAGAGGATGCGAGATCATGAGCAGCTCCGATAATAGGAAAGTCCTGGTATAAAAAGCAAATTGATGGTCGGTTCGAATCCCGCACTGCCTTCCATACCATTCCTGTTTCCGAAAACATTTCACGCCTGGAAGCCTGGCAGAACATATGAATAAAGGAGACAGCAAGAGACCATAGGGCCTACACTCGGTAGTTCCATGTCCCTTACCAGCTATCACGACAACAGATTATATACAAGAGGCTTGGTGGTAGAGCGAGTCAGGGCTGCGAAGCTCGAGGGAATGGTGGTTCGAACCCTGCGACCGGCGAAGGTAAACCAAGGGGATAGTCAATTAAATTCTATAAATTCCTATGTGAGAGGCGCCGTTCTAGCCTCCGTAGACATTATATGTGTTTGTTATTAAAAACATAATTAATCAATATAATTAAATGACATTACGCGTGTTTGTTATTAAAACCATAATTAACAATTATGATTAAATGACATTATACGTGTTTGTTATTGAAATCATATTAATAATTATAATAAAATTACATTATACGCGTTTGTTATTAAAACCATAATTTATAAGTATAACCGACATACACGTGTTTTTTATTCCTCTTCGACTACGTATGTATATAACAAAATTCTAAAAACAATTATATATATATATATACATATAAATATATATATATATATATATATATATAATATATATATATATATATATATATATATATATATATAATATATATATATATATATATATATTTTGCCTTTTTTATTCTTAATATTAATTTGATATATTATTGGCTGCAAATCAAATACATATATTCTTTCTTTCTTTTTCTAGTGGGTAGAATTAATACCAGGTTAATTATAGGATACTTTATTTATGTATTTTTTACTTATTAATATATGTATTCATTTATTTATTTGCCTCTTCGTTAAATTCTTAATATTAGTTTGATATATCATTGGCTGCAAATCAGGGTTGTGTTTGTATAAAATGGTTAATTTATAGAATTCTGTTTTGTTATTATTACTTTTGTCTCTCTACCTTTATGTTATATATGTATTCAGCATATTATGCATTTAGTATAGCCACCCCTTAACAAAGAAAGAAAACTCTTAACAAAGAAGAAAACTAAATTTAATAGGGGTAACTTTAAATTTACACTTATTCATATACGTTTTCTCAGTTCATTAGTTGTATATTTACTTAATAAATTAACTGTTTATATTTATTTTTGTTTATTTATTCATTCATTTATGTATATAGTTGGTTATTTATTTATTCATTTGTTTATTTATTTTTTATTTATTTGCTTATTTGTGAAACTTTACAGGAAGCTCTGATGGTGGAGTACACGAAGTCTTCTCATACAAACTCACCCGTGTGGGCGCCTCAGGGAACTCGCCCATCGCCCCTCTCAACTCGCCCTCGCCCTCTGCCGCCCCTACATCGACGTCGACGACTCCGCAGGCGACGCCGAAGAAGGAGAGCAAGCCAGGGCGTGAGTAGAACAGGCACAAATTGTTCTTCATGAACATTCGAGTATAAAATGTGTTCTTCAATACGTGAAGTCCCATAAGGATGTTCGTTGTCGATTTTTCTTAAGGAAGATATGTATTTTTACATTATTCATAGTTAATTATATCTATATTTTTCTATACTATTTCATGACACATTGGGTTATACTGTATATATGGAATAGGTCTTGTATGAAAGATAAGAATAAGAACAGCTCACACACACACACACACACACACACACACACACACACACACACACACACACACACACACACACACACACACACACACACAATCTACCTATTTGTTGACCTAATGTCCCGACGAGGAACCTCTTACTCCTTCTTCAGGGGCTTCGGTGCCTCCGCTGAACCTGACGGGGGCGATGCACCAGGACGGGCTGTGCACGGCCTACTACGGCGTGGTGCTCACGCCCTCGCTCTCGCCCACCGAGGGCGCCAAGAGCGAAACCTCCGACGAATGGGTCGATGTCAGTGACACCGAGACGGACACGAGCATGCAAGAAGGCAACCCCACGATGCTAACCACTACTGTGCCCTTGTAAGTGTTGTTGTTATTACTGTTGTTGTTGTTGTTGTTGTTATTATCATTATTATTATCATTATTATTATTATTATCATTACTATTATTACTATTATTACTATTATTATTATTATCATTATTATTATTATTATTATTATTATTATTATTATTATTATTATTATTATTATTATTATTATTATTATTATTAATATTATTATTATTATTATTTTTATTATTATCATCATCATTAATATTATTGCTCTTGTTGTTATTATTATTATTATTATTACTATTATTATTATTATTATTATTATTATTATTATTATTATTATTATTATTATTATTATTATTATTATTATTATTATCATTATTATCATTATTATTATTATTACTACTACTATTATTATCATTATTATTATTACTATCATTATCATTATAATTATTATTACTATTATCATCCTCTTCTTCTTCCTCCTCCTCCTCCTCCTCCTTCTCCTGCAGCGTGCGGATCCGCCAAAGGTCGCGGCGGTGCTGCCGGCCCAAGATCCTGCGTCGGTCGTGGAACCAGGGCGTCCGAGACGTGGCGGCGACCTCGGCAGCGGCGACGTCTTCGGGAGCCGAGGACCTGAGCGCCACCTACTACTGTTGGAGGGAAGGTAGGAGACGCCCCTCCTTCCTCGGGGGGGGGGACCCCTGTCTCTTCTGGTGACGGAGAATCCTCTCAGGGGGGCATTTGGGTCGTCTTCGTTGGGGAGGTTCCTCGCTTGAGAACGACTACTGGGTCAGGTTAGGTTAGGTTGGGTTAGGTTAGGTTAGGTTAGGTTAGGTTAGGTCGGGTTAGGTTAGGTTAGGTTAGATTAGGTTTGGCTAGGTCAGGTTAGGTTCGTTTGGATTAGGTTAGGTCGGGTTAGGTTAGGTTATCTATTGATTTATTTACTGATCTATTTATCTAGTTAGTTATCTCTTTATATATTCCTTTATGTATTTATTTATTTATCTATTTATTTCCAATTCATTTGTGCTTACATCATCACTCGGTCAACTCCCTCATCTCTCTCTTTCTCTCTTTCTCTCACCCTCCTTTCTCTCTCTCTCTCTCTCTCTCTCTCTCTCTCTCTCTCTCTCTCTCTCTCTCTCTCTCTCTCTCTCTCTGTCTGTCTGTCTGTCTGTCTCTTTCATCCCTTACCACAAAATAAACAAGATGCTTATCTGTTAATCTCTTCCACCTCCCACTCCTCCTCCTCCTCTTCCTCCTCCTCCTCCTTCTCTTTGTCTTTTTCCTTCTCCTCTTTATCCTCCTACTCCTCTTCCTCTTCCTCCTCCTCCTCCTACTTTCCTTCACTCTCTCCTTGTCCTCCTTTTCCTTCTCTTTCTACTTCGTACTTCCTCCTCTTCCTCTTCTTTTAATTTTATTCCTCATCCTCTTCTATGTCTTCTTAATTCTCCGACTCTTACTCTCCCTCATTCTCTTCTTTTTCCTCTTTCTCCTCTCCCTCTTTTCGTTGTTTTCACCTTTCCTCTTCCTCTTCTTCTTCCTCCTCTTTTTCCTTTTCTTCCTTCAGGTTAGGTCACCAACTCAAATTTCCCGACTAGTTGCCAAATCTTATATTCCTACTAATTTATCTTCTTTTATCCTCTATAACACTCTTAACCTTTCTTCAGATATCCTTCTCAAACTATGCACCATTATTCTAGAAATTTCGCTGCTAGATCTTGACTTAGAATCTCTTATTTCGGTCTAATTAGGAAATAATTATAGTTGTACTTGTATCTTTCGACACTTCGATTAAATTTCTCCATTTGACATCAACATCAACAAAATTTTCTCGTTTTCTTTGATAAAACAATCTCTACATTCTACTTGTACATTAAATTGAGATTTTCTTTTATTTAAGTAGACGTTTTAGATTATATTTAGATTTTTCTAACTTGAACATAGTTGTTTATTTTCAAACTCTTCGTCCTGTGTGGTCTTATTATCGTCCCCATTCCCCCGAGTCACGTGTTGGAAAGGGGAGATAATGGGAAGATTAGAGACTTTCTGTATCCTAAGCATGAGGAACACTGGGCTCTTGTGATTGGCTGAGGAGTTATGACGTCATGTCGCTTGATCCTTTGTTTCCCAAATAATCTCGACATGTTATGAGGTACTACTGAGAACACTTGAACCTCACTTACAATAATAAAATAAGAGATAATGTTCAGTTGTCCGGTGCTTAAAAAGAATATTGTATTAGTACAATTACAACAACGAAATGTATTTATACATCATGAGTGTCCTCAATAGTACTTAATGTCATAATAATTCAATTGTTTGTTTATTAATTAACTTATCTAAATATTGGTTTATTCATTTATCTATTCATTTATCCATTTATTTGTTTGTTTGTTTATACATTAAGCTTGGGTTTGAAGTGTGCATGATTTAGTAAATGCAGTTGAATATTTAGATCTGGCAACTCATCACATTATGAGATGTTTTTATTCATGATATTCGTTAACATTTATTTGAGCATCATTTATCAAATGTGTAAATTAGATACCAATAATTCGTGCATTTTTTATCAATATAGACTGTTTGTTGGGTATTTCTGTAATTCCAAAAATTATCTTGGAACAAAAACGCATTTGAAACTTGTCGACATTAAATATAATATATATTTTGGTACACATTATCATTTTTAATCGCAAAATATTATATAGTCATTTATCCATTCATTCTACTTCTTTTGCCCTTCAATAAAGTAATTTTGAATGTCTCAAAGTTGTTGAATGTATTGACTAGTTCCCAAAAAATCTGTAAATATTATATAGGCACTAGATATAGAATTAATGTTTTGTGTAGCTAAGAGAGAATTAAGTTTTATGTACAAATATGGAGGAATATCGACAGGATTGAGTAAAGACGATTATAATTTGATGAGGATTACCTTATTTCATGTCACTAATTCAACTTTAAGCTGTTTATCTTCTATATTACAATTAAATAATATTGATATTTAGATGAATGTATGCACGGACAAAGAGGTGAAAGTTAGTGGTTTGCATAAATAATATTAGTAGAGTTTTTCAAGTTTGGATCAAATGCGTCTGTCGTCTTCAAATTACATCAAGGTTGAAAACCGCTTTTGTGAATCTCTAAATGGTTTTTCTGTGCTTGTAGTTCTATTGTGCATGTTTATTCAGAAATAAGACTTCGACGAAAAAGAAAATATTAATCTTTTCACCAACAAGGTAAGTAAAGTTTCTTATTTCATCGGATAATGAGAAATGGAAAGAAAATCATCGTGGGACAACTTCTGACCAAAGGTACGAATCATTTTGCAACTGTCATTGTTTCAAGGCGAGACGACTCCGCCAAGAAACGGATTTTGCCATTGCCAACAATGTTCATGTATGCCACATTTACGTTTCGAACAACGTGAGTTTCTTAACGTATCGCCCAAAATATCAAAATCATGCAATTTTTACCAAAGTGGCTTGAAATTGCAGATTTATACAACAGTGTAATCCACATTTTCAGCAAAGCCATGCCAAACCATTTCATTTATAATTTGTATTTTCTGTGTATCGTAATGTACTAAGGAGACTTAGATGCAAATGAGGGTATTTTTATTATTTTCATCCAAATGTATGTATATTGTATATAGCTAACCATATCGAAATAAAGGAATAATTTAAATAATTTTATTATAGAAATTGGCAACTGCTTCATGTTTTGAGGCTCTTCCATTGACTGCGCCAGACGGCTGCGCGCCAGTTCTTAGTGAGCGCGCGTAGAAGGAGGAGTGTTCAACTCTCTCCATCGAACTTACCCTTGCCGGATACGTGCTGAAAGCGTAATTATCTAATTTACTGTTACCGATTAAGTTTTTTAACCGCGAGTTAACGTGTCACCCGTTGAATAATCGTTTTTATTCGGATTTAAGTGATTTGTGATTATAACCTTGACTGGGTCTGGGTAGAAAGCCCCCCATACCTGCCCAAGATGGAGACATAAAAATCTCCTTAAAATGTATAAACAAAATGATTATTAATTACGTTGGGCGTGTGTTACAGTGGAAATGAATAATGAATTATAAAGAAAATGTGAAAATTTATTTGGATATTTATTTAATGTAAGATAATTGGTCCATCTGTGTATTAGGCACACATGCGCGCGCGCGCACACACACACACACACACACACACACACACACACACACACACACACACACACACACACACACACACACACACACACACACACACACACACACACACACACACACACACAAATGTACACATACATATGCACACACTCATGTACACATGCACAAATATATACACGTAAATGTATACATGCGCACACATTGTAAACACTGCACGCACATACATAAATGTACAATAATAATATACACATAATACATACATGCACATATATATATATATATATATATATATATATATATATATATATATATATATTATATACATGAATATGTACATGGACACATACGCACATGCATACACACCATATATATATATGTAATATATATATATATATATATATATATATATATATATATATATATATATATATATATATATATATATACACACATAAATGGGTACGCACATGAACACATACACATAATTGTTTGCTCACCAGAGATGGGGTACCGGCGGTGCGCTGAATTAACAGTCGAGCGCTGTACCTCTACACCAGCAAGCCGTATATGTGTGTGTGTATGTGTGACAGTTCAAGGGTGGGAGTGGGTACGTCCCTTTTGACGTGGCTACCTCCCTTACAAGGGGGAAAAACCCTTGGTGTATGTACAGTATCAGGAAAATCAATTTTACCCAGGATGTTAAATTTGGTTAAATTAGGGTTCTGACATTTAGTTTGTACATGGAGAGATGTCTATTTTTATCATTAATATTTAAATATACATTATTAATATTTTTTTTTTTTTTTTTGCAAATTACTGACTCATCTACAGTATTTGACTAGTAAATATCTATGTGAAATTCTCTCTATACCATCCTGTCACTGCATTTAATAATATTTGTATATTTTTAAATAATTGCGCTCGTCTTTCAAGTACAGTAGTTTTACCTTTCCGAATAGTTCCTTCTATATTGCCCATCTTTCTCTTCCACTCATCTGTTATTATTATTATTGATTGCATTATTTTTATTTGATTATTTTTCTATTATTATTTTATTTGTTTTTATTTTATTTTCAATTTGTCGTTTGTTATTTTGGGTTACTATTATTATTGAAAATTTTTAATGTTTATTAAATTAAATTTTTTACCGTGGTGGGATGGTGCCCTCGTTATTTCTTAAATATTATAATTTTTATTCATAACCGAGGATACAATATACAAGGAACTTTTTAAATTATAAAGTACACATGGTAATCAGTTAAGTTATAATAATGCTATTACAAATAATTAGTATTAAAATATTATATGCATCAGACATTTTTATTGCTGCCATTATTATATAACCAGAATAAAATGAATTAATTTCACAAATGGACGTTAAACATAGTTGACACGGGACTTGTTTCACTCCTAAGTACTACAGGGCAGGTAGACTTGGTACGTGACTTATAGGCAGAGAATCGTTACGTGTGCGTACAAGTGTCGCAAGATGGAGAAAAAGAATGGGGCTAGTTTGTGGTTTAATGGGAGAAATGTCTACCGAAACTAATTCACAAAGCGTCGAAAAGGTTATGGGGCTGATGAGTGGGGGAGGAAGGAGGAGGAGGAACAAGAGGTCCACTCGCTCTGAAGCCATGAGTCATACTGAATCTTGTCGGTTGAACGCAGGTACTGTTGACTTGCCCAGAGAAAGGATTGATTAATATATCTATAAGTCGACCTCATTTGGGGTTTCAGAATGCATAATTAATCAATGTACAATTTTAATAATCACCAGGAAACAGTTGTCGTTTCGAAGTTACCGCAAAACCGTTGTCGTTTTGAAAAATTTGTATGAAATGCGAGTCGTGTGTGCGTGAGGCAGCGCGTTTGGTGGATAACTCATAATTTGTGAAATATTGTGAGCTTGGACAAGTTAAAGCCTCGAGGAAGAGAAGAAAATATGTCTCGAATTTAGAGGAAGGATGTTGAAGACTTGGAGAGGATGTACATGTAAGGCGAAACTTGGAAGAAGCTCTACACGACTGCAAGGGCGTACATAGGGTCGATAACGCCCACGCTTAGCATGTAGCCATGACCCTTGCCTATCTGGATGCACCTACTCACGGTACCTTCAGCCGTAAGTTATATAAATTTATTATTATTATCTACCTTGCAATATATGAAATAACATTAATATAGAAATGAAGAATATATTATTTTGCTGTATATGAAATAGTTGTCATTCTTTTAATTTAATGAAATATAATAATATCCGATGTTTGCTCTAAGTGGTGTCGACTTAACATAATTTCATCTTGACATTAATTAATGTATGCATCATCAACATCTATGTCGTTAGTATTTAGACTTGATTACGTTTAGCACACCCAACCCCAGTTATCATTATTGTTGTTATTATTCCTAAATTCCATTCAATAGAAATAATTAGGTTATGTAAATGTGTGTGTCATCTTGCACTCGTTTTCGTAAATTGAATGGACATTTCCATGATGGAACTAGTATACTTGTACAAACTTTTATTATTATTAATATTATCATCATCATTATTGTTATTATTATTATTATTATTATTATTATTGTTATTATTATTATTATCATTATTGTTATTATTATTATTATTATTATTATTTTCCATAATTATAAATTTGTCGTTTGAATTTCAAAAAACCCGCGAAACCCATCTCATGTCCACCATTGAAGGCTCGGGACGGAAAATCACGAACCATCTGTCAGATGGTACCGATTTAGTTCACCATCTGCTGTCTGTTACCACCTGGGAGGATCACTGAGTGTCCTTAGTGGGACCACTGACCGATAAATAGTGGGAATGAGTGGATGTTAGCGATTAAAGTTGACCTATTTCTTGTTCGCCCGTTGGACACGGGGCAGATGGTAGGTAAGCTGGTTGAGCCAGCTGGTGAGTCAGCCATCTGTCGATGACGTAATAGTGATCAATATAGAACGTTTAAGAAGCAGGAGGAAAAAGAGGGAGGCATAATATTGTGTGTATACGTACATGTGTATATGTACACATGTACACACAAACGTTTATTCCTTCACACAGTGAACGTTTGAATAATCCCTTTAACGTTAAAGGGACAAATGTCGTTTGAGAGAAAGAGAAATATAATGTCATTTTCGTAAGAACATAAGAAAACAAACGATATAATAAAAAAAATTATTTATATAGAATATATTTAAGAACAGCTGTTGTGTGTGCGTGTGTGTGTAATGTTCGTGTGTGTGTGTGTATGTGTATATCTTACCTCCACTGCCTTTGTCCTTATGTGCGTACTTGTGTGCACATGTGTACATTTATCCCTTGTACACAAATGCACGTGTACGTATGTACACCTATTCCACGTACATAACATTTAGTAATTAGAAAGTAGAGGACACAAATACATTAGTAAGGAATTACGTTTTATATTATATATATATATATATATATATATATATATATATATATATACACACATATATACACATATATACATATACTGCACATATATATATATATATATATATATATATATATATATATATCACATATATATACATATACTGCACACACACACACACACACACACACATATATATATATATATATATTATATATATATATATATATACATATAATTATATATACATATACTGCACATTTATATATATATATATATGAATTTATATACATATACTGCATATGTATATATATAATATATAATATATATATATATATATATATATATGATTAGTTTAGACGATTCTAGGGCATAAGTTTAGGTTCGAAACTGGGTTAGAGGGCTGAAGACGGGACTCCACTAGTGTAGAGCCTTTCCCGTGAGGCTCTTTGGGGTCAGAGGTCAAATAAATAAAGAGGAAATTAGACAAAAGCAGCCAGGTAGACATCCTGGATAAGGAGGAGGACGACGAGGAAGAGGAGGAGGAAGTACAGGAAGAGGACGAAGAAGAAGAGGAGGAGGACGAGGAAGAAGAGGAGGGCGAGGAAGAAGAGGAGGGCGAGGAAGAAGAGGAGGGCGAGGAAGAAGAGGAGAGCGAGGAAGAAGAGGAGGGCGAGGAAGAAGAGGAGGAGGACAAGGAAGAATAGGAGGAGGACGAGGAAGAAGAGGAGGAAGAGGAAGAGAATTGGGAAAAAGGAGGAAGTAGAGGAGGACGAGGAGGAGGAAGAAGAAGAAGAGGAAGTGGATGAGGAGGAGGAAGATGAAGAGGAAGGAAGGGAATTGCCTCGTATTATATTTTCCACATTGTTATGCTGTGCAGATTAGGGGGAGGAGGAGGAGGAAGGGGAGGAGGAGGGGGCTAGAGAAAGTGGGGGGAAGGAGGCTCTGAAATTACCCCTGAGAAGCTTCAGGAAACGTACACAAACGCGCACACGTACACACACACAAACACACACACGTACACACACACGTACACACACATACAAACGCACACTGTGTGTATATATGTTTACGTATGTATGCATCCAGTGGTTAGTGTCGAAGGTTTCGACCGTTACTGACCCCCTTGAGGAATACCCATAGACCAGATGAGAGCTCAGAGCTCATATATGAGCATTGAGCTCTCGTCCGTGAGGGTAATAGCTGTCGATCACGAGTTTGGTACGTGGTCCAAGACCATAGTGAATTATACATAGACACACACAATAGTGTATTGAATTAAAGTAACAAAAATAGGTGAGAATTCTCCCCCTCTCCCCGCCTACCCCTCTCCCCCCTCTACCCCTCTCCCCCTTCCACCTCTCCCTCTCTTCCTCTCCCCTCCCTCCTCTCCCGCTCTCTCCCTTCCTTTCCCCCTCTCTCCCTCCCTTTCCCCCTCCCACCTCTCCCTCTCTTCCTCTCCCCTTCCTCCTCTCCCGCTCTCTCCCTTCCTTTCCCCCTCTCTCCCTCCCTTTCCCCCTCTCTCCCTCCTTTTCCCCCTCTCCCACTATCCCTGTCTCTTTACCCCCTCCCATTCCCACTATCCCCTTCTCCCTCCCACTCTTCCCTTCTCCCTCCCACTCTTCCTTTCCCCGTCCCACTCACCCTCCCGTCCCACTCTTCCTTTCCCCGTCCCACTCACCCTCCCGTCCCACTCTCCCTTTCCCCGTCCCACTCTCCCTTTCCCCTCCCATTTTATCCTTCCCCCTCCCACTCTCCCCTTCCCCCTCCCACTCTACCCTTCCCCCTCCCACTCTACCCTTCCCCCTCCCACTCTACCCTTCCCCCTCCCACTCTACCCTTCCCCCTCCCACTCTACCCTTCCCGTCCCACTCTCCTTTTCCCCTCCCACTCTCCTTTTCCCCTCCCACTCTCCTTTTCCCCTCCCACTCTCCCTTTCCCCTCCCACTCTCCCTTTACCCTTCCCCCGTACCCACTCTCCCATTCCCCCTTTCCCCCTCCCACCCTCCCTTTCCCCCTCCCACTCTTCCATTCCCCCTCCCACCCTCCCCTTCCCCCTCCCAACGTTCCCACTCCTCTTACCTCCTCCCACTCTCCCCTTCCCACTCTCCCCTCCCTCTCCCAACACTCCCTCTCCCAACACTCCCTCTCCCAACACTCCCTCTCCTCTTACCCCATCCCACTCCTCTTCTTCCCCCTTACCCACTCCCCCTCCCCCCTCCCCCTTCCCCCCATTTTCCCTAATTTTCGTGAAAGCCGAAACCTGCCCCTTAAGACGATTTGCGAACAATTGAGGGTCGATCGGCGCCCCTACGGACCAGATCACGGGTGAGAGGAGGAGGAGGAGGATTTGCCGATCCAGTTATAGGAAAGTGTGCCGCCGGGGGGGGGGGGGGACGGAAGGATTTCCCATTATCTGAAAATTTCCGATTATCGGAACTGGTTTGGAATATCGGAATTCTCTCCGAAAATCGGAAAGGATTCCCATTATCTGAAAAATTCTGATTATCGGAACGAGTTTCGAATATCGAAAGTAGTTCCGATAATCAGAATTCTCTCCGAAAATCGGAAAGGATTATTATTATCTGAAACATTCCGATTATCGGAACGAGTTCCGAATATCGGAAGCTTTCAAATATCGGAAAGAGATATTTTTGTAATGAAGACGAAGTCAACTTCCGGTACAAGTAAAGGAGGAGGAGGAGAAAGCGAGGGAGGAGGAGGAGGAGGAGGAAGGAAGAAGACCGTAGGCAAACGTTATTTTAATTTCACCTCTGACGACTTTCACCGGCGTTTCTAGCCTTTAAGGGTCGGGGTACGTGACTCGGGTCCATAGGGGGTGGCCTCTACGAATTTGGGGGGGGGGCTCCCTCCCCCAAATGTGGGCTGCATACACTTTTTTGTGATATATTTACCCCCATACCATGTAATATCTACCGCCCTGGTTGAGAACGAGCGTAATATTTCTACGCCCTCGTTGATAATTAGCGTAATATTTCTACCCCCGTTGTTGATTCGCGTAATATTTCTACCCCCTGTTGCTGATTAGTATGATATTTCTACCCCCGTGTTGATAATTATCAACACGGGGCCATTAATATTACACTGATTATAATCAGTGTAATATTTCTATTCCCTTTATTGAAGTTATTTAAAATCTAGTATAATTATTCTAATATTATTAGTTAATCACACACACACACACAGCTAAAAGACTTTTTAAATTTTACAAATATAGGTAAAACACAGTTACGTGTTTACAAATGAGAGAGAGAGAGAGAGAAAGGGAGTCAGAGAGAGAGAGAGAGAGAGAGAGAGAGAAAGGGAGAGTCAGAGAGAGAGAGAGAGAGTTGGGGGAGGGGGGATACCACACACTCGACAGATTAAAAAAAAACACACACAAACTCGACAGATTAAAAACACACACACACACACACACACACACACACACACACACACACACACACACACACACACAAACACAAACACCGGAAGGAAGCAGCGGCGGCGACGGATCTGTTGTTGTTTTAACTCGAGGCGCGAGCGGGCGGGCGGGCGTGGGGCGGTTTTCTCCTGGCGGAGGCGGTGGCGATCTCGTGGTTAAAAGGTTCTTCTTCCCCGGGTTTGTTCCCAGAGTAGTTCCGGCAGCCCCCCCCTCTCTCTCTCTCTCTCTCTCTCTCTCTCTCTCTCTCTCTCTCTCTCTCTCTCTCTCTCTCTCTCTCTCTCTCTCTCTCTCTCTCTCTCCCTCTCCCTCCCTTTCTCTCTTCCTTTCTCTTATTTCTCTTTCTCTCCCTATGCCCTCCCTCCCTCCCTCTGTCCTTCTTTCTCCCTCTCCCTCTGTCCTTCTTTCTCCCTCTCCCTCCCTCCCTCTCCCCCCCTCCCTCTGTCCGTTCTATCTCTCTCTCTTTCACACACTCGCTCTCACTCTCGCGCGCACACTTCCTCTTTCCTTTCTTTTTCTTTTTCTTTTTTATTTTATATTATTCTTTCTCTTTCCTCCTTTTCTCTCCTCTTTATCTATCTGGTGTTCTTTCTCTTTTTCTCTCCCTCTTGCTCTTTTTCCTTTTTCTTTTTTACCTCTCTTCTCCTCTCTGTCCTCTTTTTGACGCGCGCGCGCGCACACACACTTACACACACACACACACACACACACACACACACACACACACACACACACACGTACACACACACACACACACACACACGTACACACACACACGTACACACAAACACACACACACAGACACACACACACATACACACACACGTACACACACACACACACACACACACACACACACACACACACACACACACACACACACACACACACACACACACACACACAAACGTCACACACGCACAGACCCGCCTGGGTACGGCTTTCTATTGTCTGGGTAAGCGACTGCAAGACGAGTCCTGACTGGGGAGGGGGAGGAGGAGGAGGAGGAAGAGAAAGAAGGGAAGAAAGAGGAGGAGGAGGTGGAGGATGGAGATGCATAGAAGAGAAGAAAGAAAATCGTTAGAAGAAGAAGAAAGAGAAAAAGAGCATTAAAGAGGAGGAGGAGGAGGAGGAGGAAGAAGATTGTTTCGTTCAGTTTTATGTCTTCCTTAGTCATGTTCGCTTATTCACGAGCTCGTTAGCTTTACAGGCAATTTATTTGAATGTTTTATGGAGAAATTAACCTAATAGTGATTTAATGACCGTTACAATTCAAATTTGAAAATTCAAACGGGCGTAACGGATATTACATATAATGTGGCCACTTATATGCGTTAAGAAAATTAAATGTAAAAACATTTAATATTAAGATTTTACACCAAATATAATTGATTCGAGAATGCTAATATTTGTCAATAGGTATCCCCTGTAATGTAATATATCTACCCCCACTACGACGTGATATTTCTACCCCCTTTTTAAGATTCAAGGACTGATTGCGCGATCTTTTGACTTCAAAAGTCCATCTCTCATTAACAAGCTATATAGATCGTTAGTTCGTCCACATTTGGAATGTGCTGTTTCCGTATGGTCACCGAATCTCATTAAAGACGTTGACAGACTGGAGAAAGTACAACGGCGAGCCACAAAACTGATTCCAAACGTCAAAAAGAAATCATACGAAAATCGACTAAAACATAGGAATCTTTCTTTCCCTAAGAAAGCGTAGACTCAGAGGTGACTTGATACAGGTCTTTAAGATTCTAAAGGGAATTGACAACATCAAAAATGACCAAATTTTCTCACTGAATGAGAATCCGACAAGAAGCAATGGTCTCAAATTGTCCGGAAATAGATTTAATTTGGAAGTGGGTAGGAACAACTTCGCCAACCGTGTAGTTAATGAATGGCATAAACTTCATACAATGTATTTCAGTTCGAAGCTTTAAGAATCATTTAGATAAACACCAAAGCAAGATGCTGTAATGATTATCATTTATTTTATATTATTTGTTTATTTGTCATTTGTCTGTTTATTATTATTTGCTTGGTTTTCATTTATTATTAATTATATGTCCATTTATTATTATTTAATATTTACCTGTTTGCTTATTATTTAACCATACCTATACATTTATTTATGTATTTTATTTGTTATTTACATTATTATAGTTTTTATTTATTCATTTATTTATCATTTATGATTTTTTTCGCATCCGACCTAGATACGGACCAAAAGGTCTCCTGTCGGCATGCTCCGCCTTTGTAATCCTTTGTACCCCCTTCCATGTAATATTTCTACTCCCCTAAGGCGTGATATATTTACCCCTTTTATTTTTTTAATGATGAAGTGTATGTACCCCCTTTCGTGTAATATTTCTACCCCCTAGGTCGTGATATATTCACCCCCCTTTTTAACTTGATGGATTAGAAATGTAGAGTGTTAAATATGTACCCCTTATGTATTTCTAACCCCCTAGAGCGTGATAACTCTACCCCTCCCCTTTTTTATTAGTAATAGAAAAATATTGAAAAGATAAGATCAATATAAAAGGGTTAGTAAAGAAACTTAAATGATGATAATAACAATGATAAATTATGATAATAATGATAAATAATAATGACAATAACGCCAACACGTGACTGAAATCAGGTCACGTGACTGGATGCAGGTCACGACATCCGAGAAAACTACAAGACAATCGGGTGACCTTGTTTGACCTTGTGGTCGACGAGGGGAAGAACTGAAATTAACCCAACAGGAGGAGGAGGAGGTGAATGACTCTAGGCTTTTTCCTCCTCCTCCTCCTCCTCCTCCTCCTCTTCCTCCTCCTCCTCATTTTCCTTTTCCTCTTCCTCTTCCTCTTCTTTCTCTTCCTCTTCCCTGTCCTCCTGCTCTTCCTCTTCCCTGTCCTCTTCCTTTTCTTCTTCCTTTTCTTCTTCCTTTTCTTCTTCCTTTTCCTCTTTCTCTTCCACTTTTTATTCCTTCTCACCTTCCTCCTCCTCCTCCCCTCTTTACTCCTTCATATTCTTCCTCCCCTTTTTTTCTCTCTTCTTCCTCCCCTTCTTCGTCCTCTTTTTCTCATCCTCCTCTTCTTTTTGCATCTGCCCTTCATCCTCCTCATTCCTCTTCTTCCTCCCTTTCCTCTTCTTCCTCCCTTTCCTCTTCTTCCTCCCTTTCCTCTT
>NC_134806.1:50441132-50648632 GCF_046742065.1 Oratosquilla oratoria
TCCTTCTCCTCTCTCTCTCTCTCCCCCCCTTTCTTCCTTCTCCTCTCTCTCTCTCTCTCTCTCTCTCTCCCCCTTTCTTCCTTCTCTCTCTCTCTCTCTACCTCTCCCTCCTTCTCTCTCTCTCTCTCTCTCTCCTCCCCTCTCCTTCTCTCTCTCTGTCTCTCCCTCCCCCTCTCCTCTCTCTCTCTCTCTCTCCCTCCCCCTCTTTCTCTCTCTCTCTCTCCCTCCCCCTCCTTCTCTCTCTCTCTCTCTCCCTCCCCCTCCTTCTCTCTCTCTCTCTCTCTCTCGCTATCCTTCTCTCTCCCACCCTCTATCTGTCTCTCTCTCTCTCTCTCGCTATCCTTCTCTCTCCCACCCTCTATCTGTCTCTCTCTCTCTCTCTCTCTCTTGTTTTCTATCTCTGTCTCTGTCTCCCTTATAGCGGGTTAAGGAGGTGCCCAAGGCGTCTATTGTGTAGCAAGATGGCGGACATGTTGAACTGACCCACCCTCGTCCCTTGTTGAGGAAATTTCGTAGACCATCTTGTAATCCAGGAAATTCTTCCTCCTCCTCCTCCTCCTCCTCTTTCTCCTCTTCTTCCTCACCTTCTCGTTTTCTCCCACCTCTTCTTCCTCTTCCAGCTTTTCCTCTTCCTCCTCTTTCTTCTCTTATTCTATCTTCTCTTCCTCCTCCTCCTCCTCTTCTTTCTACTCCTCATCCTATTTCTCCTCTTCCTCCTCCTCCTTTTCCCCTCCTTCACCTTCTACTCCTATTCCTCTTCCTGCTCTTCCTCCTCCTCCTCATCTTCTTATTCCTTTTTTCCACTCCTTTTCTCCCTCCTCCCCTCTACCTCTACCCTTTCTCCTCCTCCTCTTCCCCTTCTCCTCCTCTTCCCCTTCTCCTCCTCTTCCCCTTCTCCTCCTCTTCCCCTTCTCCTCCTCCTCTTCCTCTTCTCCTCTTCCTCTTCCTCTTCTCCTCCTCTTCCTCTTCTCCTCCTCCTCTTCCCCTTCTCCTCCTCTTCCCCTTCTCCTCCTCTTCCCCTTCTCCTCCTCCTCCTCTTTCTCCTTCCTTCCACTCCTCCTCTTCCTCCTTCCTTCCACTCCTCCTCTCCCTCCTTCTTCTCCTCCTCCTCTCCCTCCTTCTTCTCCTCCTCCTCTTTCTCATTTCTTCCACTCCACCCCCATCTCCCTCCTCCTCCTCAAAAAGCATCGCCTTCCTCAATGTCTTGCAGCCTTCCTCAACTTCCTGCCACCTCCCCCTCCCCCGCCTCCTCACCCCCCTCCAACCCTCTTTCACTCTCTCCGTTAGAGGAGGAGGGAGGAGGAGGAGGCGTGGTGGGCCGGTGGTCAGAGCGATGGGCTCAGAGTTGTGTGACTTGGCAGCTTTTCTTTCAATTTATTTATTTTCTATTTATTTATTTTCATTTTAGTTCTGTATATAATGTTTTTATATTTTTTATTTTTAGGTTTATTTCTATCTTTTTATTTATTTTTTGTTTTTGTCATTTTATCTATATTTTACTTTTTTTCTATAATCCTAATTTTCTTTATTTACTTAATTATATATCTGCAGTCGTGTATACACTCAAAAAATTAGACCACTACATAACAAATTATTAACTGTTTTAAGTTAAAGAAAGTTGTTAGGAACAATTAAGAAAAAATATGAAAATTATAAATTCGGTTGCTCATATTTATTTTATTTATTTTATTATTTTATTTATTTTTATTTATTTATTACCATTATTATTATTATTATTTTTCAAGATTCACACGAAGATTACAAAGTAATATTTCTACACCTTTCACATGAATGGTCATGATTAAGAAAATTGTAGAAAAAAATCAATTTAAGGTTCAAATTTCACATTATATAAAAATTCAAGTCATTTCGGGAATACTTCACGTAACTTATGGTCCACAATTTCTGGTCCAACACTTGTGGACCAACACTTAACCTGTGGTCCAACACTTAACTTGTGGTCCAACATTGAACTTGTGGACCAACCTTTGTGGTCCAGCGCTTAACTTGGGGCCCACAATTTGTGGTCCAACACAAATTGTGGACCAACACTTGTGGTCCAATACATAACTTGTGATCCACAATTCAACACTTGTGGACCAACACTTCTCCACAATTTGTGGTCCAGCAATTGTGGACCAACACTTCATTTGTGTTCACATTTTGTGGTCCAACACTTAAATTTTGGTCCACAAATTGTGGTCCATAGACCACTTAGTGGGCCATAGTGTCTAGCATATGACCAAAATTAGTGAAAAATAATAGATATTTAGTGACAATTTAGTGTTGAACAGCGAAACGATGAGAAAATTGAATAAACGAATAAATAAATGAAGAATATATAAAATAAATGTGGTTTATTAATTTGGAAGCTCGCTGGCCTAGTGGGTTAGGGCGTCGTTACTTGCGGCGAAGGATGAGGGAATGGTGGTTCGAGTCCTGCCACCGGCGAAGTTGAACCACGGGCATGGTTCATTAATAAATTCCAGGCTACAAAGTCCTCTGTGAGGGGCACCGACCTAGCCTCCAGATTGGGGGAGTTTGTGACGCTAAACCATATAATTTAATATATATATATATATATATAATATATATATATATATATATATAAATAATATATATATAAATATATATAATTTACATTATATATATTATATATATATAAAATATATATATATATATATATATATATATATATATATATATATATAAAATTTTCGTGCTATTGATCATTTTGTACCGCTTCTTCCTCTCCCTCCTCCTCCTCCCTCTACTTCCCCCTCCCTCTTCTTCTTCTTCCTCCTCTCCCTCTTCCTCTTCTCCCTCTTCCTCCTCTCCCTCTTCCTCCTCTCTCTCTTCCTCTTTATCTTCCTTCTCCTCCTCCTCCTCCTCCTTCTCTTCCTCTTCCTTCTCTTCCTTCTCTTCTTTCTCCTCCGTGCCCAGGCGAAGAACGGCCGGCCGAGGACCCGTTTTGCCACTTTCTCCTCTGCCTCGCTGTCAGAGAGGAGGAGGAGGAGGAGGAGGAGGACAGGTACCGGCTCCACAAGAGGAGACCCTCGTCCAGGTCTCCAGTCCTTGGAGAGATCTCCGTCTCTTAAATCTCCCCCCATATATCTCTATTATACTTTCCCTAGGTAATTTGTATATTGTCTAGGTGAAGTTTGTCGAGGTTACGTACGTGAAGATGGGAACATAATATGTAAAGGCCACTTTCTTTTTCGTCTCTCTCTCTCTCCTTCCCCCTCTCTCTCTCTCCTTCCCCCTCTCTCTCTCTCTCTCTCTCTCCCCCTCTCTCTCTCTCTCTCTCTCTCTCTCACTCTCTCTCCTCTCTCTCTCTCTGTCTCACTCTCATTCTCTCTCCTTCCCTCCCTCTCTCTCTCCTTCCCTCTCTCTCTCTCTCTCCCTCTCTCTCTCTCTCTCTCTCTCTCTCTTTCTCTCCCACTCCCCCCTCTCTCTCTCCTTCCCTCTCTCCCCCTCCCACCTCTCTCTCTCTCTCTCCCTTCCTCCTCTCTCTCTCTCTCTCTCTCTCTCTCTCTCTCTCTCTCTCTCTCTCTCTCTCTCCCTCCCCCCCCTCTCTCTCTCCTTCCCCCCTCTCTCTCTCTCGCTCTCTCTCCTTCCCTCTCTCTCTCTCTCTCTCGCATCACTCTCTCTTTCTCATCTCTCTCTCTCTCTCTCTCCCTCCCTCTCCCCCTCCCTCTCCCTCTCTCCCTCCCTCTCCCTCCCTCCCTCTCTCCCCCTGTCTCCCGCTCCCCATCCTCTCTCTTTTTCGCTCTCTCACTCTTTCTCTCTCCCCTCTCCCTCTCTCTCCCCCTCCCCACCCTCTCTCTCCCCCTCCCCACCCTCTCTCCCCCTCCCCACCCTCTCTCCCCCTCCCCACCCTCTCTCCCTCTCCATCCTCCCTTCTCCCTCTCCCCACTCCTCTCTCCCCACTCTCCACTATCTCTCTCCTCCTCTCCACCCTCTCTCCCCTCTCTCTCCCCATCTCTCTCCCTCTCTCCACCCCTCTCCCTCTCTCTCCCTCTCCCCCCCCTCTCTCTCCCTCTCCCCACCCCCTCTCTCCCTCTCCCCACCCTCTCTCTCCCTCTCCCCACCCTCTCTCTCCCTCTCCCCACCCTCTCTCTCCCTCTCTCCACCCTCTCTCTCCCTCTCCCCACCCTCTCTCTCCCTCTCCCCACCCTCTCTCCCTCTCTCCACCCTCTCTCTCCCTCTCCACCCTCTCTCTCCCTCTCTATCATCTCTCTCCCTCTCTCCACCATCTCTCTCCCTCTCTCCATCCTCTCTCTCCCCCCTCTCTCCCTCTCTCTCCCACTCCCTCTCCCCCTCTCCAACCCTCTCTCTCTCCGCCCCTCCCCCCACCCTCTCTCCTCCCTCTCCCCATCCTCTCTCCTCCCTCTCCCCACCCTCTCTCTCCCTCTCCCCTCCCTCCTCTCTCTCCTCTTCCCCACCCTCTCTCTCCCTCTCCCCACCCTCCCTCTCCCTCGCTCCCCCACCCTCTCCGCGCCCTCTCTCCCCCCCCTCTCCCCCTCTCTCCGCCCTCTCCCCACCCCTCTCTCTCCCCTCTCCCCACCCTTCGCTCTTCCCTTCTCCCCACCCTCTCTCTCCCTCCCCCCACCCCCTCTCTCACTCTCTCTCCCTCTCTCCACCCTCTCTCTCCCTCTCCCTCTCCCCACCCTCTCTCTCCCTCTCCCTCTCCCCACCCTCTCTCTCCCTCTCTCTCCCTCTCCCTCTCCCCACCCTTTCTCTCCCACTCCCTCTCCCCACCCTCTCTCTCCTCTTTCCTCTCCCCACCCTCTCTCTCCTCTTTCCTCTCTCTCCACTGTCTCTCCTCTTTCCTCTCTCTCCACTCTGTCTCTCCTCCCTCTCTCCCCTCTCTCTCACCTTTCTTTTCTCTCCCCCTCCCTCCCTTCCTCCCTCCCTTCCTCCCTCCCTCACCCTCCCTCCCACTATCCCCGCTCACTCTCTCCTTCTCTCCCCCATTCTTCTCTCTCTCTTCCTCTCTCTCCCCCCCCCGTACATTACTTTCGTGCCTCCATAATATCTCCTCACTTTCTCCTCTTATTCTCCTCCTCCTCCTCTTTTACTCCTTCTGCTGCTCCTCCTCCACCACCTCTTCTTCTTCTTCCCTCCTCTTGTGTGCGATTCTGCCCCCCCCCCCCGAGAGGGTAGAAGCGCTGGTGGGAGAGCAAAGCAAAGGAGCAAGGAAGAAGTCTTCCTCCCCCTCTTCCTCCTCCTCCTCCTCCTCCTCCTCCTCCTCCTCTTTGTCGTCGTCGTCCTGCTTTCTCCCCGCCCTCCATTTCCCCTTCAGGATCTCGCCTCCGGGAGACGCCTTCCTTTCCTCCTCCTCCTCCTCCTCCTCCTCCTCCTCCTTCCTTCCTTCCGTTCTTCCTTCTTGAGGCTTCTTCCTTCCTTCCCTCCTCTACTCTCCCTCCTTCTCCCCCGCTTCCTCCTCCTCTTCCTCCTCATTCCCATCTTCCTCTTCCTCCTCCTCCTCGCGCCACTCCTGTCTTCCTCCCTTCTCCCCCCTCCTCCCCACTCTCTCCTCCTTCCTCCTATTTCCCCCTCCTCTCTCTCTTCTTCCTTCTTCAACTCTATGCCAAGGCCCTATGGTTGCCCCATATCCATGGGGGGAGGGGGGAGATGGGAGGTCAAAACTGATAACGAATAAATAATAATAATAATAACAATAACAAATGTAATTATAATGGCAGTGATAATAACAAATGCTCCTTGCGTTCATTCTCTCTCTCTCTCTTTTCTCTCTTTATCTTTCTCTTCCAAGAAGTTCAATGTGCTGTGTTGAACTGCGAAGCAGTTCACGTTTTTTTTCTTCTTCTTCTTCTTATCTCTACATTTCTCCATTTTTTTTATTTTTTTTATTTTTATTTCTTATTATAGAAAATATTTTTGTTTCGACAGGACGTACTGGATCAAGTTTATGGGGATTTTCTTAATCAATTTCATAAGCTTCTCACTTCCTCTATTCTCCCCTCCCCCCCCTCTTCTCTCTCCTCTTCCACCTCTTCCTCTCTTCTTCTTCTCCTCTTACTCTTTTCCCCTCTTTCTCTCTTCCCCCATCTCCCTCTTCTCCCTCCTCCTCTTCCTCCTCCTCTCCCTTCCCCTCCTCCTCTTCCTTCCCCTCCTCCTCTTGCTTCCCCTCCTCCTCTTCCTTCCCCTCCTCCTCTTCCTTCTCCTCCTCCTCTCCCTCCTGTTACTATAACTACTACTACCAGTACTCCTCCTCCTCCTCCTCCTCCTCCTCCTCCTCTTCCTCTTCCTTGTCATGACGTGTCTGTCTGGCCATGTGGTTGCCAGCTGTCCAAGCAGAGATCTTCCTCCTCCTCCTCCTCCTCTTCCTCCTCCTCCTCCTCACAAGATGGAGTCTTCCTTCCTCTCCTCTCCTTCATTTCCTTCCCTCTTTATCCTATTTCTTTTCCTTCTTTTCTTCCTCTTCCTCCTGTCCCTCCTCACCTACTCCTCCTCTCTCCCTCCTATCTCCCTCTTCACCTCCTCTCTCCCTCCTCACCTACTACTCCTCCTCTCCCTCCTACTCCTCCTCCTCCTCCTCCTCTCCCTCCTACTCCTCCTCCGCCTCCTCCTCCTCCGCCTCCTCCTCTCCCTCCTCCTCCTCCTCCTCCTCCTCCTCCTCCTCCTCCTCCTCCTCTCCCTCCTACTCCTCCTCCGCCTCCTCCTCCTCCTCCTCTCCCTCCTACTCCTCCTCCTCCTCCTCCTCCTCCTCTCCCTCCTCTCTCCTCCTCCTCTCTCCCTCTCCTCCTCTCTCCTCCTCCTCCTCTCTCCCTCTCCTCCTCTCTCCTCCTCCTCCTCTCTCCCTCTCCTCCTCTCTCCTCCTCCTCCTCTCTCCCTCTCCTCCTCCTCTCTCCCTCTTCACCTCCTCCTCCTCCTCTCTCCCTCTTCACCTCCTCCTCCTCCTCTCTCCCTCTTCACCTCCTCCTCCTCCTCTCTCCCTCTTCACCTCCTCCTCCTCCTCTCTCCCTCTTCACCTCCTCCTCCTCCTCTCTCCCTCTTCACCTCCTCCTCCTCCTCTCTCCCTCTTCACCTCCTCCTCCTCTCTCCCTCTTCACCTCCTCTCTCCCCCTCTTCCTCCTCTCTCCTCTCTTCCTCCTCTCTCCTCTCTTCCCTCCCTCAGTATTATCATCATCCTTAATTTCGTCTTCATCTTTCTCCTCCTCCTCCTCCACCTCGTCCTCCACCTCAACCTTCTGCCCTCCACCTCTTCCTCTCTTCCTCTTTCGCCTCCTCGTCCTCCTCCTCTTCCTCCACCACCTTACCCTCCTCCTCTTCCCCCTCTACCTCCACCTCTTCCACCCACCCCTCCTCGTCCTCCCCTCATCATCATCATCATGCACCACCTTACCCTCCTCCTCTCCTCCCTCTTTCTCCACCTCTTCCACCCACCTCCTCCTCCTCCTCCACCACCCACACAGCTTTTCTCTTCCTTTCACTTTCGGTCCTTTCTCCACCTCCCCCTCCCCCCTCCCCCCTCCCCCAGCGTGTCTGGGCCCACTCTTGGTAGTCTCCCTCCTCCTCCCCCCCTCCTCCCCCCTCCTCCCCCTCTTCCTCCCCCCTCCCATCGACTCCCATTCATCTTCTTCCTCCCACCTGTTATCTCTCCTCCTCCTCCTCCTCTTCCTCTTCCTCCTGTACTTCCTCGTCTTCCTCTTCTTCCTTTTCCTCCTCGCCTACTCCTCTCCTCTACTTCTTTTACCTTTTCCTCTTTCTCCTCCTCCTCCTTGCATCTTCACATCTTTCTCTTTCTCTTACACTCTTTTACTCCGTTTTATTTTTCTATTTTTCTATCCTTCTTCCTCTTCTTTTCTTTCCTCTCCTCTCTTCTTTCTTTCCTTCCTCCCTTCTTCCTCTTCCTTTCTTTCCTTTCCTCTTCCTCTTCCTTTCTTCTTTCATTCCTTCTTTCCTCTCCTCCTCTTCCTTCTTCATCCTCTTCCTTTCTTCTTCCTTTTCTTCTTCTTTCCTCCTTCCTCTCTTCCACTTCCTCTTCCTTCCCCTCCCTCTTCCTTCCTCCACCCTTTCCTCGCTTCCCACTCTTCCTCTTCCTCCTCTTTCCTCCCCCTCCCCTCCTCCCCTGCCTTCTTTCCTTCCTTCCTCCTCCTCCTCCCTTCCCCTCTTCCTTATAATCTTCCTCTTCCTCCCTCCTCTCTCTTCCTTCATTGCAAGGTTGTAATCCCTCCTCCTCCTCCTCCTCCTCCTCTTTCTTCCTCCTCCTCCTCGTGCCCCTTTGGTCTCAGAGGAGGAGGAAGGGGGGAGGTAGCTGGGGGTGGGGGGGCTATGTGTGTGAGCCCACTTTCTTTTCAAGCCCCGGCGGGGCTTTCGTCCGGGCAAGGGTCGGGTGGTGGTGAAAGTCTGTCTGTGTGTACGTGTGTGTGTACGTTTGTGTGCACCTGTGTGTGTACTACGTGTATGTGTACCTGTGTGTGTGTGTGTGTGTGTTGGCTGTCTGGATTTTTTGTGTTCGTGTATTATTATTGTTGTTGTTACTGTATTATTGTTATTGCTGTTTATGCTTTTGTTATTTTTGTATGTTTGTAGTTTATCTGTGTTTAATGTTATTACTGTAATTGATGGTATTGTTATTTTTATTATCATTTTTTTATTTTCATCTTGTTCTCTCTCTCTCTCTCTCTCTCTCTCTCTCTCTCTCTCTCTCTCCTTTCGTTATTTTCTGCAGTCACTTCCTCTCCCTCCTCCTCTCTTCCTCTTCCTCTCTTCCTACTCTCTCCTTCCTCTCTTCCTCCTCCTTTTAGGAAGAGGGGTTAATAATTGAATATGAACAGAAATTTTAAATTTGTTAAAAAGAAATGTTTGTTTATTTTAGGAGAGTCGTCCACCATTTTGTTTTATTTAATTTGTGTATTTGTATTGTCTTAATTTGATTTGTTTATTTAAGATGTATTTATGTAAATATTTATACACTTACATGTGTATGTATATATATATATATATTTTTATACGTATATATATATATATATATACATATATATATATGTATATAATGTGTGTACACAGTATATATATAATATATATATATACATGTGTGTGTGTATGTGTGAAGACTAAGTTCATGTACATTGACGCCAACTGTCCATTTAATATATTGTTTTTGTTAATTCGTGTTATATTCATTGATTTTAATATATTGTGAGATTTAGCGATTATTATGTTGGATTTTGCGAACGTCATGTGGGATTTGGCGAGCGTCATTGGGCAGTAAATATGAATGAATTAATAATAAGAAATATAGATAAACAATTAAATACAATAAGTGTATAAATGCAAATAAATGTGAATATAGATAGATACCTATAAATAAATGAATACATGAATAAACAGACATGTTAATTTTAAATAATCATTCGCTGTGACGTCATGTCGACTTCTTGATTTGTACGTCGTCGTTCAACCGATTTCAATTAACCAAATGAAAGTACAGTTAAAATAAATTAAGACAAATTAATAGATATGAATACATGCAAATGATTAATGTGTTTGAGTATGTACATGCAAATAACAGTGAATATATAAGTAAATATGAAATTATTATGTGCTGTGACGTCATGTCGACTTTCTTGGTCTGCACGTCGTGTGTACACAGCTGTGTTAGACGCAGTTCAATCAACCAAACGTACATGCATCACATCTTATGAAGTGCTGTTGGTAGACGCGCAATATCCGCTATTTCTACACACGCACGCACGCTCGCACGCATATACACACAGTACGTATGATAATTGAAGATTAAAAGAGACACAGAGATAGGTACAATTTAGTAAATACTTTTATTTCCATTGTAAAACTACCATGTTATTATTATTATTGTATTTATTATTAATATTTTATATTTTTATTATCATTACTGTCGTTGATATCTTGTGTTGTTATTGTTATCGTTGATATTGTATTAAAATATTATTTCAATTTTATCATATCCACCAACCGCGCCTCTACCTAGCTAGCAAATGCCCCGTCATAGTTGAGCTTTTCAACCCTTGACCACTTTCTCCGCGTTGCCCCCACCACCCAACCTCACCCATTGACAGACGACGACTGACATCGGAATCATTACAATAAAACCTTAACCTCAACCTTCATCGTGACGGTCTGCAACCGACAAAATGTCGACATAATGACGGACGCACTTGAGCGCTTGTGTTGACCGTAATTGAAAACTTTTTTTCTGCGTGTCATCCTGTGGTTTATAATTTGTCTTAGCTCTTCAAATACTGCTCTCGTCATCTCGCATCATGATGTCGATCGTGAGTGTTGATAATTACTCCTTCTCCTCGCCATTACAGTCGTTTACATTTCTTTTTAACTTCCCGCCACTTTCGCTCATCGCAATGTCGACACCACTTTCGCTGGCGGGTACGGAAGGGGGAGGGAGGTGGGTAGCGAAAGCCCGCGCGTTGTATCACGATTTTCATGTTTTGACCCACCATACTCTCTACATTTTATCCCTTAGGAGATGGGTTGAATGACAAAATGTCTAGAAGGCCCTCTCACGCTGCCTCCATCACATCTAGAGCCTCGGCGTCCTCCTCCCGATCCTCCTCCTCCTCCTTTTCCTCCTTTTCGTCTGCTCGGTCTTCTTCCTCCGCCTCTTCATCCTCCACCTCTTCGTCCTCTACGTCGTCGACGGTTACGGGATCTCACCACCAGGATGAGGAAGAACAAGGTGAGTAAATGTCGACATTTTGTTAGAGTCCTGTTCTATATTTAACGGTTTTTCATTTGGATATAAACAAATAGATAAATAGATTATTAAAACGCATTAACCCCCCCTCCCCATATCTTATCCACTCAAAAATTAAATAAACAGACGAGAATATCCCCTCAGGGCATCGTCGTCCATTCATCTATTCACAATGTTCGTTTTTATTTATTTCTCATGTGAACATGAAATTAGATTAATTGATAAACAACTGATTAAAACTTGTAAGGTTTGCAAACTTGTATTTGGTATATCGCTATTTATCGCCATTGCATACTTCATACTGATTTCCCGCCAGGTGCCCTGTTAATCCCTAAAACTCGTTAATTATTTACTTATCAATGTGTATATTTGCACTTATTTTCATTCTATTTATGTTTTATTTGTTTTCGTAAGAACTTGTTGCATAAAAGTTCAGAAAGTAATTATCTGTTGTGGCAATGGAAATATTCATTTCCCATTTTCTTTGATACGTTTTTAATCGTTCGATTCGTGTTTTCATCATTGGAGTATCGAGTTGTGTGATTGATGTAGAAGTGATCGATCAAAAACATAGATTTGTTTTCAAAAGTTGTTTAGACATTTCATGGTATTAAATTTGTATTTGTTTTACAATTGTTTTTGTATACGTGGATATTGAAAAGAAAGTATACGCTTGAATATTGTTGCCTTGATATATATATATACATACAGTGTCATTGTCATAACATTACCGTTATTGATAACATTATTAATATTATTGATAATGACATTGCCCATGTTTGTCATTGAAAATAGACATCAGTGGTGATTGTTTATAATAACCCCAATGCTTGTCATTGGAAATAACAACGTTGTCAACGTTTGTTGTCAACCAGAATTATGTCGTCACGAAAGCTGTTATTGATAATAACGATGTTATTATTACTGAGCCTAAAATAACCTGTTAAACTATTTCTCAATGAGATTCGTTGTCAAAAACCTTCGTCCGGTTAAGTTGAATTAGCCCTTGGGTGAGCGACACATTCTGGGAAACGATTACTTCATTTGTATGCATATTAATTAGAACAAATTGGATTGTAATAATATTATCATTATTATTACATTATTATTATTAAATAACTAGTTTACCTTAAATATTAGAAATTGAAATAGAAATTTAGATTATTTAGAAATGGGAGAAGCTTTGAGTGTAATTGAAAAAGAATAAATTAAAATTTAGAAAATAACGGTAAGTCTTAGATTTAAAATAAAACATGTTACGAATTGAAAGAAAATGGGAAGACCGCGCGAGGTCGCGCGGGAGAAAACGGACTGGCCTGCCATGACATTTAGAGAGAAACTTGCTCTCTCTCTCTCTCTCTCTCTCTCTCTCTCTCTCTCTCTCTCTCTCTCTCTCTCTCTCTCTCTTTCTGCGTGTTTATTTCATCCTCTATTCAGTGTTTTATTATTATCAATAGTGTTATTATTTTTAATTGATTTCCTTCTGTTCCCTGTGTATTACGCCATACCTTTGTACGTTCAACCGCCGTACGGAAATGATTAACTTCTGCTTCACACTGGGCCGATTCCCGTCAACACTTGTTTGAATAGGAAGAGGAAGACTTCGCTTGTCGTATTCTGGACTTGTCTAACAACATTTGAACAATGCGTCTAATATTCGTGTAGGCTTAACCTCTCTTAGCACAAAGAAACTATTAAATTATGCAAAGGTTAATTTTACATTTAAATGTTAGAAAAACGAAAATTTGTTGCCGACGTCGTTTCAGCTCAAACGAACACACATTTGAAGAGAGAATGCTCGGTGTCGGGCGACTTTTAATTCTTTGTCGACATGACGTCATAGGCATATTGTCGACATGACGTCATAATACTTTTGAAAGGAAGGATGTCATTGGCGGACGTAGAATTACGTTGATTCAAGTCGATGGTATATCCGATCATATTCTTTATTGACGACAACGCTTTGTGCTGGAAATGATTTCTTTGTTTTTCTTTGTGTCTTTAGGTCATTGTACATTGTTTTGTTTTATGTATCTGTTTTATTTATTTAATTTTATTTTTCGCTATTTTATCTTTTGTCGACTTGATATTTGTCGTCATTTTATTGTTTTCTTTTTTAGTAATAATTAATTTCTTGTTTATGTTATGATATACTCGTGCAACTCCGCCAGCCACTGCCACGCTACTCCTGCAATTTTCTCTCAGTTTCCCGTTCCGTAACAGGCTTCATCTACACTACAACTTTCAATACTGTAACGGTTTTTTAAATCTATAACGGGAATAAACTATTTTACACTGTAACGGCAACGATTTATATACGGTTGTAACGGGAATTATATAACACTTTCAAGGCTGTAACGGAACACGTATTGCTTTCAAGGATGTAACGAGAGTGAAAGAAGCCTTTGTATGTAACGGCACTATAAGAATTTTTTGACAATTGTAACGGCAAAAATTGGACATTTAAAAGGCTGTAACGGGAGTGATGGATACCTCTGAAGGTTGTAACGCCATCATAAGTTCTCTTTCAAGTCTGTAACGACAACGATATTACCACTTGGAGTTTGTAACGGGAGTGAAAGAACCCTCTGACGTCTGTAACGGCAACGATGTTACTAGTTATAGGATGTAACGGCAGGGAAAGCGTTAGAAGGTTGTAATTGTAATAATAAAAGGTGTAACGGGAGCGAAGGAATCCTTTGAAGGTGTAACGGTAATAGAAAAAATTATAGATGGATGTAGCGACGGAATTTTTTTATGTTGTAACGGCAGCATAACACTTTGGGTACTGTAACGTCAGCGAAAGAATACTTTTGGGGATGTAACGACGATGAAAGAAGCCTTTGAAAGATGTAACGGGAATAAAACAAACGAAAGGTAAAACAGCAACGAAAGAGCTTATGGCTGTAACGGCAATATAACACTTTGAAGGCTGTAACGGCAGCGAAAGAATAATTGGAAGGCAGTAACGGCAACGAAGTAATGTAACGGGAATTTAAAAGATTAAGGTCGAACAGGAGAGAATTCATTGAAGGTTGTAAAGAAAATGTAACTTGAAAGGTTGTTACGGCAGCTGTAACGGGAAGGAAAGTATCCGTTGAAGGTTGTAACGGCAACGAGAAAGCGTACTGAAGGTTGTAACGACGAGATCTCTTAGAAGTGTAACGGCAACAAGATGAGTGTGGCAAGTGGACAATTTGGCTATTTTGATGGTTTATATTTCGTCTTTGTTTTTGTTTTGTTTTATTCATATGTGTACTATATAATATATAATATATATATATATATATATATATATATATATATATATATATATATATATATATAATTCACCTCTATTTTATTTATTTACTTATTGTCTTGTTTTGGAGCGAAATGTCTTAAGTTTTGTGTCAGCTTTTGTCCTGCGCATGCGTCAACGGCTGGTGATGACGTCATGTCGCCTGGATAATTTGAACAGCTTTGCAACTCGCCGCAGTCCCTTACCATCGCACATATTCAGCTGCGTTGCATGACTGCATCATCTGCATGGTCTAGTCACATGCCCTTCCCACGTGACCTAAATATCATGCGTAGTGTCATATTATTGATATTTTAATATAAATATTCTCAAAAGATGAAGAAAACCGCCTGGCAGTAAAAGAAATTAAGAAAATTTCGATGTAGCATATTGTCGACATTCTCTTTTCGCAGTATTAGTTTCCTCAACTACAGTATGCTTTTACCGTTAGATATAACAACACTTGTAAAGTGCGTCATCGCAGCGACTGGAAATAAGATTAGTGAAGAAGCATTTGTTATAAAAAAGAAAATGTCCTTAAAACGGAGCGAAGTTGGAATGATGTTGACACAAGTCTCGTTTTTTTCTCTCAAGAATAGAAAAGATTGTCGACATTTTCTCGACTTGTGTGAAATTACATTTTATCGCGGCTTTCATCCTTAATATCTTTTGCACTTCCACGTAAGCCATTTTTCCATGACATTAATTATATCCAGTTGCTCTGAACGAAAGACAAAGAGTAAATGAATATTTTTGACGCAAACGAAAAGGCAACAGCGAGCAAGGAGTGGTACTTCCCGCCAACTTGGAAACCATGATGTCACATCATCCTCTCGATGACCTTGCCAGCTGTCGCCCTTTATCAAACATTTTACAATAATTACTATTGAACCAAGCTTTGTAGCTGTGTCGGAAGATGTTTGTAGTTTACGTTGATGTGTAAATGTGATTTACATTTGTTTTATAGGCTTTTGTTTGTGGGATTTTAGGACATTTTTATGAATTGCGGTGCAATGTGGCAACATTTGTTTGACCTGTTAGTATCTTTTTTTTCCCTTGTGGTAAGCAATGGCTCGCATCTTAAGCTTGTTATTGAGCACACACAACTACCATGGTGCAACTCAACAGGTAAAAACAGTATGTGCGCGTTGAATAATAAATTAATTAATAGATAAACAGATAAGTGAAATATAAATAAGAAAAGTAAATAAACATAGATTTTTCAATCTGTTTATATCTCGGTTTAGAGCTGACTTGTCGATGTTTTGAGATTATGACGTCATGTCGCCTCCGTTTATAAAGAAAAAATAATAATCGCAACTTGAATTCATTCTCCTCGGGTTTTACATAATTATAAATGTATAACTAAAACGATTGACTAAAATAACAAATGAACCTTACAAAACCATTTTAACTTCATAATGGACACAGTAATTGATTAGAAAATACAAGTTAAATCATAAAAATTGAAATGTCGGTTGCGTGTGTGTGTGTGTATGCGTGCGTTTGAATGTGTGTAGATTTGTCAATATATTGCACCAATATGTTTATTGTTTCTTTTGTATAATAACGCATAATAGCGTTTGTGTTCTTGCAGTGTACCATAGAATGTTGCAACCTTGGTAGAACCTGTTCTTGGAGTGGTGGTGGGAGGGAGGGAGAGGGGGTTAGGGGTCCAATTGTAGGACCTTGGGGTCGCAAGGGAACCAAGGCATTTTCAAAGAGGGTCCATGTGCCCAGAACGAGTGTGAATTAATGGATGTTTAGTGATTTGATCAAATCTCCCTGAAGGTGAATTTAGTGAATATATATTTGGATTTACATATATTGAAAAAAATATACGAAAATCGTAATGGATATATTTTTTTTTCTAAAATAGTCAAAATTATAGATCAGATGTCCACAATAAATGGTCCACAGTCTACCTAGTGGACCAAAGTTTGTTTTTAGTTCGGACTGAAACCGAAATTCAGTGGGATTTAGTCGATGGTTAGAGATAAAATTTAGGGTTTGGTTGGATCGTTGAAGCTTACGAAAGAGCGTCAGTGGCAGCCATTTTTTCTTTGTTATTTTGATTTTATTTATTTTTCCAAGAAAGTCGTTGGTTGTATTTATCTAAAGAAACTGGTTCGTCGTTTGAGAGACGAGAGGTGTGAGAGGGAGAGAATAGATGGAAAAGAGAGAGAGACGAGAGAAAATGGGGAAAGTACACATCCAACATTGTCAAAATAGATAAATAAAAAACATAACCTTCCATCCACTATATTTCCTCTTCCTCCTCTTTTTCCCTCTTTATCTTCATCTCTTCCCCCTCCTCCTCCTCCTCCCCTCCCCCCTTCTCCCATTCCTCCTCCTGCAACGGCAAGACCTTGGTCCTTAACTGTTGTGATGGGTGTAACACACACACACACAGTCAGTCAGTGGCCCGGGGGGGGGGGGGATCTTAGCATTCGAGTCCCTAACAAACATGCTGCTTAGTATTCGGCCGTAAAAATACCTTTTTTATGTATTTATCTACAGCTATTTATTTATATTTTTGTGTATACTATTTATTTATATTTGTGTACACTATGTTATTTTGTATACTATATACGTGTTATTTTTGTGTTGCTTGTTTTCTTACCTTTAAGTTTTATTTTTTATTTGTATTAAAGAAAATGGGAAATTCTGAAATGTATTTTTCCATAGATTATATATCATTTGCATAGGTTCTATTTCTCAAATGCTATTAAATTTCTTTATGTATATATATATATATATGTATATATATATATATATATATATATAAAAGAAGTGAAAAACTAATGTAATATAAGTAGAAAATAGTATGATGTAGAAACTACTTGTCGCGATTATGAAAATATTCCCTTCGATATCGCGGAGTCGTCTTCGTGGAAGGAATTAATAGAAAACGTACGTGTTTATTATTATTATTATTATTATTATTACTATTGTTATTATCGTCTATATCTGCGTTTCATTTTAATTTTTATTTAATTTTTTATTTTATTATTTATTTTTATTTATTTTATTTTATTTATTTTCCATTATTAGGTTCTTCTTGTATGTCTTAGACTAAAGGCTCACCGGTGTAGTTGTTAGCGTCACAACCCACACATTGATACAGAGTACGCGTCCCTTTGAAGGATTTAAAGCACCACAGATACTGCAAACCGTTACTGTCCCCATTGTGAATTGTGTGTATGTGCCCACAGCACATGAGCTCTGGGCTCTCACATGAACGGGTCATTGTCTATCACGAATCGGGCACGTGGTCCAAGATTATGGTGAATCTCGAATATTATAATTTGTTTTGATTTATATGTAATATTTTGTTATTTACTTATTGACCTGTTTATTTTTTATTTTCATTGAGTGTTCAATAGGTTTAACATTTTTTTTTATCATTTTAACGCATAGCCGTGCGTTCGATGTTAAATTTGAATCTTTTTCACGTTCTATATATTTCTACAATTACACATTTTTATGTACCTATTTGTTTATTTTTATTGAATGGCGGTTTAATATGGTATGGAATTCCATCATGCACCTTGTCAAACCTTCTGGCCTAACCTTTTTCGAAGCAGATGAGCAGTTGGCTGCCCTGCTTAGTATGCAGAGCTCATCGCCCGCACGACTCAACCCGGATATTGGTACGCTTGCGTGGGGGCGGGCGCACAACGGGTTGTTCCTACGTCATGTCGACATTTAATGTCGTTTCATTTTTGAGTAAAGCAACGGTTTTTAAACCTGATTTCTCATATTTCCCTTAAGTTATATGTTGTTTTAATTGTTTCGATGAAAATATTCCCGAAATATAGTTAATAAAGGCCTGAATTATGTACTAAATAATGTCGACAATGAGTTTTTTCAACAATGGTTTTTCAATTTTTTATCGTATTTCTTATAATTATATTTCTATTATTTATTTCGATGCAATGTTTTCTAATAACTGGTAGATTGTTTAAGCGTCCATTAATTCCCACTATTTTATATATTTTTATTGATTTATTTATTGGGGGTCATTTTGCCCCCCCCCCTCCTACACATGGAGTCACTGGACCTAGCGTTGAGAAGTTCTGGTTAGGTTTTATGCCCCTTGTGTTTCAGGATCAGAACGTATTAAATGATAATACAAAACAGTACAACTTCCCCTTATTGTTAGTCATCTCCACGTATTGTAACGGACACTCCTAAGAACTCCGCATATTAATCATTTGAAGATGGTGATATGTAAGAACATGAAGCAGCATGCGGTGCTGTACTGCATCACAATGATGAACTTTATACAAGTAAACTTAACAGTACGATTCACCTTTGCTTTTTGGAAATAACTTTCTTATTCGTCAATTGAGATAATATATATTGTGTTAATTCGTACTTGTTTGTTTTTTATTTAGTTTTTATAGCTAATAGCAATGAGTGAGTGAATGGGGAGAGGAAATGGTGAAACAAAAGACAAGAAAGACGTGGTATTGTTCGCGGGTCGTAGGGGTAAACGACTTTACGTCATCACAGGCGACAGCAAGCGAGGTTTAGGCGGGAAGGGTGAGGAGAGAGAGAAAGGAGAGGAAGTAAAGAGATTAGGAGAAAAATAATAGAGGGACACGGAGAGAGAGAGAGAGAGAGAGGCAGGGGGCATCCATAAATGTAGGTGGGGCAAGATCGGCCAGTGCACCTCCATGAGGTCATACTAAACAAGTTCCTCTCCCATCCTTGTATGTCTGCATCCGGCGTAGTTGCCAATTTTCAAATTTCCTCTACACACAAATATATGCATTTCTAAATTAACCCATATTCTTCAGATAGCTGTTAAAAACTTCTCCATAAAAAATTTACTTATGTGTATTATATGTGTGGTTTTATTTATTATGGCAATTGCGCGTCTAGGAAAATATTTATTTAGTCGGTGAGACAAACATCTCGGACAGGAAGTGGCTCGCTGGGTCATCAGCGCTGTCCCTTCGATAGAGAATGAACCAGCCGGATCTTTACATCCAGGCTTGTGGCGGTGGTGGCGATGGTGTAATAATCCGTCAGTGCAAGATATTAAATCTGTAATTTATATAATGAGCGCTGTAAACCCCCTTTCACTCAAGAATACAACGCTTTCCCGTTAGGTCCCTTTCCATGCGGACTTTGTGTATTTCTGGTCCCTTAGTGTGACGTCATATAGGATTGAGAATTTTTATTCTTTATTCTAATGTGGATGTTTATTCATTTATATGTGTATTTGATATATCCAACCTTGCTGTCGATGAATTGCAATGGTTTAGAATGTCGACAGAATAGGTTCATTCGTAATTAAGATGGATTAAAGATAAACAAGTAAATACACAAACATAACAAACAAACAAAACGAAGACTTGGTTTGCGGGTTTTTTCTATCGGGGTAACAATTAAGATATCGTTCAAGGTGAGGCCAACCAGTGAAAGGTCGCCCCGCAAGTAGGCTATGGTGAATGTTCCCGCCAACGCATTCGGACAGGAAATGACGTCATAAAGTCAGTCCCATTTGCGAAATAAAATTATAAACAGAAAATACCGATTATAACAGGTCAATTAGTTTAATTGATATATAGCTTTTGTGTTTTGTGTAAAACAAATGTATAGTAGTGTTTACTTTTTTCGCCTATGTACTGTTCTTCATCCTGGTAGTGATCGTTCCAACACTATAAATTTAATCGTCTTGCATCCACTAACTGATGCCAGTTTCCGGTACCAAAACCGTCTTTGGAGAAGGTGGAAACTATCGGCTAATCAGTACCGGGTCAGTAACCGCGAAAAGCATCCGGTAAACGAGAGAAAAACCGGTTCCGATTGGACCGGAAGTGATGAGTCAGCGGTTCGGTTCCCAGTCCTTGTCGTCTTCTTCCAATACGTCTAATTTCCTTTTCGTATCATATAGTCTCCCTTATCTTATCTTCTTTGTTGTTCTTGTGATAAGAGGAGTTATCTCTCGTATCTGATTAAATTTGAGAACTCCAAGAACAAAATTGAATAACATCTTGCCTCTGGCAGTGTCAGTCGACATTGTCGTAGTGTTTGAAAAAATAATACATATTGTAATTGTTCTGATAATTGAAACTATTTTGTATATGCCGAAGGCATGTTTTAATTGAAATTAAGATTTAGAAAGTAGTTTTCGTTATTTACTTAAACAACAGGAAATATTTTCTGTCGTTATATACGTACTCAAGATAATGTCGATATAATCTAAAGACTTCATCAGTTTACTGGGTTCAAAATGGCCATATCCTGTTGTAAATTGCACCTCATCTACGACTTGAGAGAAGAATAATCTTTAATGGATCTCATCGCGAGGAATAAATGACGAAACTGACCTTCGTGGCGGCCGCAGAACACTTAATTATTTGTTCATCGCAGCTTTCTTTCCCTCGGCTTCGTCTTGGGGTCTGAGGACGCGAGACTGTCCAATAACAATCGACGATATGACGTCATAAATTATTCGGTTGGGATTTGTTCATGGATTTTATATATATATATATATATATATATATATATATATATATATATATATATTTCATATCTATATATATATATATATATATATATATATTTCATATCATTTTTAGATTTTATAAGCAATTCATTGATATCGGTTATGTGTTTTATATATATACATTAGTGTTTATTTAAAAAAAATTATATTGGTTGTGAAGTCTGAAATGGTTCGAGGACAATCAACGATATGACGTCATAGATCCTACGTGTCGGTTGTAATGAATTTTATATATTTAAATAATGTCGGTATTTTAACAACGTCTTAGGTCATATCGTTGATGGATTTATATTTTATCAATAGTTTAAAGTTTGTTAATGTTGGTGAACAGGTCGTAGAGCCTGTAATTGTTGAGGTTTTATAAAACGCTTTGGTGCGTCTGATACTTTGTCGTGCACGTCGGAGGTGTGACGACGATACGCTTCGTCGCCAATGTGGGAAACGGCCGTCACGTTTCCGGTGGTGAGTTTGAATCTGTATTTTGGCGGGAAACGAATGGTTTGTTTAGTGTACCATCCAGGTGCCAAGATGGGAGGGTGGGGGTGGGTGGAATATATGGGAAATGAAACGGGTGGGAGTGATATCTATGCCTTTTTCTTTTTGGCTACCCCCCGTTTAAGGGGAAAAAAGCCTTTGGTATATGTATGTACCATCCTGTATTTTTTTTTTTTTACATGTCAAATTTGAGAGGGAATTGTGTTATTTTTACACCCAGTAGATTTTCATCTACATTGTTATATTTTATATATATTCTTATTATTCGTCTGTTTGTTCTTTTATTTATTTATGGATTTATTGAAGAAATTATTGTTCATAGCTATTTGTCCACCTCCAAGGACGGGGAGGGAGGACGCTCGTTGGAATTCCCCGTGGGTGTCGTCGGGGAAGAAGCGATCTGGTTGGAACAGCTCTACTGGAATGTTACTGGGTGGGTTGACGTGCCAAGAGGAGGAAGAAAAAGAGGAGACGAGTCAGAGAAGTTTGCAGGAGTGTCATGGCAAATTACATTAATATTGCAACTCGAAGAATTTGGTGAAGACGCCATCTTTGTTTGAATATATTTTCTTTTGTATATTAATTGTTGCTTGCAGATCGTTGGTATACTTATGATTATTACATTTATTCTCAGGTTTTATTTATTTGTTTATTTTTTAATAATCTCTTGAATATCTACCACCTATGATTTTACCTGTTCTAAGGACAGAATCACTAAAACTCCTAAAATCTCATCTTAGCCGTGAATCCTTGGTCTCTTTGTAACAAAGAGAAGAGAAGAAGAGGGAGAAGAAGCTCTTTGTGCATTGGGGAGTCAGTCGAGTTGATGTTGTGTTGTTTTGTGCTTACGAAGGCGATGGAAATGTCTTTCTTGCACGGACGCAGCGAATGGCGGGAAGGTTGAGTCAGGAGGGAGTGGTGGAAGGGGAGAGGGAGAGGGGGAGGGGGAACTTGTCGCTAGCCTCACAGATGCCCTCCAGCTAAGTCCCGGTACACTCCTTCTGCTGCTGCTGCTGCTGTTGCATTTCCGGCCAATCAGGTTTCGTCTTGGCCCTTCACCATTTTTTTTCTTTCTTTCTTTTTTTGACAAAAGAATCTGTCTGTTTCCGTTCCCTGGAGAGGTTTTTCTTTTTGTCGTCGTCATGGCCTGGCTTTCGTGTTCGATTTCCTTTTGAGAAACGGAAGGAAAGTGAGTCGACTTGCGTGCCCTTCTACTGAGCAGACGACATGTTTCCAAAAGTAAAGTAGAATAAATAACAGTAATCTAAATAATAATAATGATAGCAGCAGTAGTAGTAATAATGACAATAATAACAATAGTCCTAATAATAATAGTCTTACTGCTCTATAAAAGCGATTGAGATGGATAGCACTGAGGAGGTTTTGTGTCGTCGACTTTAGAGATTTGGCATCGTTGCACATCCTTCGTTTCCAAATGACGCGTTCCATTGCCACAGCAGACTTGTCAGATATTTAATGCATCACACATTTTGATAATAATATTACATATAACCAGCCTAGTATACTTTTTAATACATGTCATAAATCATCATATGATGAATAATTTTTGGGCGTTGCACATTGGACGATTGCAGTGTACGTCACGTCGTCGTCAAAGATTGTGATAGGCCAATCGGGACCACCTGTCTATGACTCGGCCTACGACCCTTGCTACTACAACGCCTCTCTCCTGTCGGCGGGAAGCAGTAGCCATTACGAAAATGCCACCATCAGGTCCATCTTCTACGACGATGACAGGGCAGAATCACAGGAAATTAGTCTATATATGGAAGGTTGGTGAGGTCGTTAAGAAAGGTATATTTCACAAGAAAATTATTTGTTTAAGTTGTATTATCTTTGTGTTTTTAGGAAATGCAAACGTGTAAATGTTGTTTCCGCACTGTGCTTTCTTAAGATAATTTTTTTATTTCTTTTGTAAATATATATGTATATTTGTGCCAATATATTTCGGTTATTTCAGCGCCCGTACGACAAAAATTTTATCGAAAACAAAAGACGCATTTAGCAAATGTACGTTCAAGAAAAAATAGTACCGCTGACAACAAATATCAGAGGAATTTTTAAATTCATCACACAAAAGAAAAAAAGAGGTTTCGTGGAAAGGTTCATAAAATGAATAATAAGGAAAACATTGACCCGCACTCGCTCCTCCGAATAATAAATACAAAATGCCACTTTTAACAGATGTTCAACCGAGGTGCAAAAGAATACAAACTTATTAGGACAAATTCCCAGAAAATAAAATGCTATAACTATACATTTACAAAAATGAACAAATATAAAAAGGAAAACAAATGGATATAGAGTTTGGCAATAGGATACTTGTAAGTAGATGATAGAATTATTGGATATTGTTGAAAAAACGACATTTGGCAAGTTTGCACACCAAAAAAAGCGACATGACGTCACTTTACGGAATAGTTTGACACGAAAAATGGAACACATTACTAGAAAATAGAGAATTGATACAACAAAAGCAGCATTAAAAACAAGGAAAAATAATTCAAAATCAGGATATATAAAATTAATAGAATTCCATGATTATTAATGAAAAATAAATTACGAGCCTTTTCACCGACAAAAGCGGTATGACGTCACAATACGGAAAAGATGAACGTCGACTAGTGACCTTGCCAGCAGAGAGATTAGCATTGGCAGCAACTATGAACTGGTCCCCCTGCGGGCATGAAGGCCATATGGCCCCCATGATGATGTCATCAATCGAGAGGGTCCCTCTCTAACTGCCAGACACCAAATGGGCTTCATTTACGTGAGAGATCACAGACAAACGAGTGTTATGGTTGTGTGGTAATGAGATAGTGAATTAAGAAGAGAATATAGCCATTTTCAAAGTGTACCGCCTGAGAATGGCGGGATTATATAAATTCCCGCCAAAAAATGGCGGTATTTTTTTATATCCTTCCCTAACCCGAGAAATGGCGGGGAATGTTGCATTGAAATGTAAAAATTGAAAAAGAAGAAAAAAAAATATTAGAAATTATACATAATGAAAATTTTTCTCAATACGATAAAGTAGATAAACTTTTTATCGGCGTGGGCTGAGGTGGGCGGCTTGCTTATGGAGATATTGGGCGTTGGCTTTACGCCCACACGCATTGCCAGACTGTTTTCATGGTGCTCCGAAGGTAGGTTGACTGCCGTGGAAGTACTATTTCCCTCCCATCTAGTTTTGCTAAGTATTTTTATTATTTAGTTATCAGTTACTTCCCTTGTTTCGACTATATTTTTTATTTCGTGTATTATTATTATTATTTTTTTTTTTCACCAAATGACATTGTGTCAATTTATAGTTGTACCATTTTGTCTGCGTAGCTCTCCATGGCTTTATTCATAATAGAATATATTATTACAGCAAAGCTAATTGTCAAGAAATTGAATTCAATATGTTGTATAAATAACTGGATGTGATTTATTATTTTTCACCTCCGTTGTCGTTTCATATTGAACGTCACAAGAAAGTTTCCTAGCAAGCCCTCTCGCCGACTTGGCAACTGTGGCAGATGGTGTAAGAGAAGACTAAAACATGTTTTATGTTGATTTTGCAAATAATTCAAATACTTTCCTCTTTAAGAAAAATAAGAAAAAATGTGAAAAAAAATATTGGAAATAAAGTTTTTTCTTCTTTTTCTTCCCCAAAAATTTGTGTTCGATGCGTGTCCTTATGCGTTCGAGTAAGATTGAGACCCGTCCATGCGTGGGCAAAATTTTCGTCATGGACCATTGCCCATGAAATAGACGAAATATTTGCTCTTTTCCAAGCTGATTCTTTTATTATTTAAATTTCAACTAAACTGTTTAGATGTCTGAATAAGGTTTGAATTGTGAGACCTTGGCTTCAGTCGTCAGACAATGACGTTCGAGTGTTCGTTTTTTGTTCCTGAATATAAACAATGACAGTTGCATTTATTTGTTTATTAATATATTAAGTAAAATGATGCAGTGCATGTTATTCTAGTACCAACATGTGGTAGAACATACCATTAATAAGGCTGAAACAGGTAAATATATCTTTGACAGTTGGTCGTGAGCTTTGTCGACCTGAGTATTTCAAGGTGAGTGATACGGTTAGTTGCATTTGGGCAAAGATTATTCTTCCTTAAGCGTTTAAATCACCATTTACGAAGGGTATATAATCTTTCTAATGTTCTTTTTAACTTACTGCATGTTATTGCTATTTTTAAGTGGAGATATGGGATATGGAAGTTATTATGTCAATTTCTGGTTGAATTTCTGTGAAATGTCAAGAGGAAGTGTGGCAACGTCCCATCGGCACGAGAGCGGAACGAGTTACATCGACGACTCAGTCCATAAAACTCTTTCGTTATTTCCAAACTTTCTTCTCATTTCTGTCGCTCCGTTTGTTTTTCCACTCTAAGTACACCCGAATTTTCAATCTAGGAAAACGAAATGTCTGTTGAACACAGGCAGTTAATGTTTTTATATTACAAAGAAAAATCGAATGGATGACGGGAATTTCAAACAGTATCGAATAATGCACATTTCTCCTTTCTTCAAAGCTGTATGCGAATAAGAAAATAAATATAGATAATATTTTTCAACAAAATAGAAACATAAAAAGAAAAATATTAAAAAAAAACACTAGTGTAAAACACGTTTCGTTGCAATACGGATAAATGTAAAGAAAGTTGACTATTCAAGTATTTACGTGATTTCTAACTTCGTTTTGTTTGTATGAAGGAGGTGATTCGGACGATGAAGGACTTGGGGAAGCTGGAGGCGACTACGAAGCAATCTACGAAGTAATCAGCCCAGCTGAGGAACAGGAAAACCAGCCTGCAACCACGCCTGTTCTTCCAGTTCATGTAAGTTATTGTTATTGATATTGTTTAATTCCCAGGGTAGAAATAATGACTCGTTCTCCCAAATAATTACTGGTTAGTCTAATTTCTCGATGTCTGCATTCGTACACTGACTCGTAGGCGAGGGAGATGTGGCAACAATGCTTGTTTACATAGTTTTTGTGCGATTTCTTGGAAGCTAAAATGTTAAAATGATTCCAATTCTTAGTAGTAAGTGGCTGTTATTTTCTGGGGAAATGTAAATATTTTGGTTGATAAACATACGACGTATTGTATTACAGTTTTGTATATATATATTATTAAGCGTCTTACTCCAAGGTAGTCAGCATAGACATGCCCACGCCCATCCATCCATCAGCCTCCCCTTTTATGTTAGCTCCTCGTGGATGACGGGTCATCCCTGCCTCCCGCCCACTGCCCTGAGTCAGAAGCAACGCAGCGAGACACAGCACATCCACAGCAGGGCCCCCACCGCTTCATTTACATGGGCAAGGAGAAATCCCTTTGGGCTGCGTCAATATATTCACAACCATTCTACACACACACACACACACACACACACACACACACACACACACACACACACACACACACACACACACACACATATATATATATATATATATATATATATATGTGTGTGTGTGTGTGTGTGTGTACTAGACATCACAGACTATAAACGATCAACAAATGATGTCCCAACATTGATTTGTTGAATCATTTATGAATATACAAAAACAAACTCAAGACAAGACTGAAACTGTCTGATGTGTTATTGAAACATGCTAAACCCTTTGAATGAAACTTGCTGTGGATTGGGAATTTCTAATGCTCAGGTTATTTTATGGTTAGGTTATTGTCAGGTTAGACTGTGGTTAAGTTTGTCTATGGTTAGGCTAGGCTATGATCAGGTTCGGCTTTGGTTAGGCTAGGCTATAGTTAAGTCAGGATATGATCAAGTTAGGCTATAGTTAAGTCAGGCAATGATCAGGTTAGGCTTTGGTTAAGTTAAGCTATAGTTAGGTCAAGCTATGATCAGATTGGGGTATGGTAAGGTCAGGCTACAGTTAGATTAGGCTATAGTCAATTCAAGTTGTGATCAGGTTGGGGTATGGTTAGATTAGGCTATATTAGGTTATGCATTGGTTAGGTTAGGTTTATAGCTAAGTTAGCCTTCGGTTAGGTTAGGGTTTTTCAAAATGGTGGATTTTGTGTAGTTTGGTGTATATCTTGAATTGGGTCACATTTTTGGAAAGCGGAGTTAAATTGACATAAAGATAGTAGGTCATTTCAGGATTTAAACCCATTTTATTGTTATATATTAGCCTATTTACCTCGGGTTAGGGCGGCGAAGGTCGAGGGGATGGCGGTTCGAATCCTGCCACCGGCGAAGTTGAACCAAAGGCATGGTTCATTAAATTCAACGCTACAAAGCCCTCTGTGAGGGACACCGTCCTAGCCTTCCCATAAGGGCGACTTTGTGACATTAAACCATATCATCATCATATATAAATCCAACATAAAAGTATAAGAATATATAAACACCTAAGAACACACAGACACATAACAGAACATAAACACATGACAAATATAATATAACAAACTCGTAACATAAACACAACAGAAAACGGAATGAGGGAATGGAATTAAGAATTAATTCGAAATAATTAAGGATAAATATCGGATGTAATTTGGGAATCCCTGGTGGAAAAGAGGGAAAGAGAGAACATAACATAAGAATAAAGGAGACTGCAAAAGACCATAAGGCCTACACTAGGCAGCTCCGTATCCATCACCACCTGTCATCCCCATCCATAAAGTTGTCTAATCGTTTTTTAAAACAACTGATAGTTTCATCGCTTACTACATGGTTACTAAGTTTATTCCATTCATCGACCACCCTATTAGTAAACCAATTCTTGCCTATTTCCTTCTTAAATCTAAATTTGTCCAGTTTATACCCATTACTGCGAGTCCTGCCCTGTTGTTTTATTATGATGACCTTGTTTGCATCACCCTTGTTATAGCCTTTGATCCACTTGAACAATTCTATTAGATCACCCTGCACTCAGCGTCTTTCCAGAGTGTAAGTTTAGGTGCCTAAGCCTCTCTTCGTAAGGAAAATCTCCGAGTCCTTGTATCATTTTGGTCATTCTTCTCTGTACTGATTCTAGTGAATTTATGTCCATTCTGTAGGACGGAGACCAAAACTGTACCGCATAGTCAAGGATGGGTCTAACTATCGCTAGATAGAGTTTAATAATTACCTCTGCACTTCTATTCATTACCGTCCTAGCAATGAAGCCTAATGCGCTGTTAGCTTTATTTCTGGCGCTAATGCACTGGTTCCTGGTTTTAAGGTCCGGACTCACCAGAACTCCCAAGTCCCTCTCGCACTCAGATTTTTCTAAAAACGTGTTATCTAAGTTGTATCTATTTTCGTAAAATAGTGTGTATTGTAGAGAGGGGATGAGTGTATTAGAGAGAGACAGAATGTGTGTTGGAGAGAGAGAGAGAGAGAGTATTGGAGAGAGTGAACGAGTGTATTGGAGAGAGGGAGAACGAGACCATTGGAGAGTGTGTTTATTATAGAGAGAGAACTAGTATATTGGAGAGAGGGAACGAGAACATTGGAGAGAAAGTGTGTGTAATAGAGAGAGAACGAGTATACTAAAGAGAGAGAGAGAGAACGAGTATATTGAAGAGAGAGAGAGAGAGAACGAGTATATTGGAGAGAGAGAATGAGTGTACTGGAGAGAGAGAGGACGAGTGTAAAGTATTGGGGAGAGACAGAGAGAGAACGAGAGTATTGAAGAGAGAGAGGAAGAGATGATATCAGAACACACTCCTAATTCTTTAGTATATCTAGGAGGAGGAGAAGGAGGAAGAGGAGGAGGAGGAGGGGAAAGAAGAGGAAGAGGCCTTGACGAGCAAGCCGAAGTCGAAGCCAGGACGAAGCCAATCGGACAAGGAAAGCCGGAAAGCGAGGAATCCGGCCTTGGCGTCGTCGGCCGCACTAGCGGGGTGGTTAGGCCCGATAGTCCACTGCTTAAATGCTTTAAGCGGACTCTTGTCGAGTCTGGTCAGTGTGGTATGTGGGTGGTGTGTATTTTTATGTGTATGTATGTATGTATGCACGCTCACTTATGTATGAAATACGTATATATATATACACATGTTTTTATGCTTTTTCTGTGCATTTTGTTTGTTTAAATCATTTCTGTTTTGTGTTCGCACATTTTGTTATAAAATTGCATCATATCACTATTATATATTGCTATTGTTTGTTAGTGAAAATAATAGAAAAAATAGTATCAATACCTGTTATTGATAAATAGTCAATTACAAGAGACCAAGTTAATATCAATACTGGTTATTGACAAAATCGTCAGTAACAATAACATCAGTTTATTGTTATTGACAATGTCATCAAAATTTATCAATACCTCCCTATTGACAATATCATCGATGTGTTATTGACAATGTCATCAATATATTGCTAATGACAATATAATCAATACCCTGTTATTGGCAATACCATCAATAATAATTATGATTTGTTATTGACAATATTGTCAATAACGATGACAATTCTGTTATTGGAATATCAATAACAACATTAATACCTTGTTATTGATGGTAATAACCTTTCCCATGCTTTTAATGATAACTGAAAATTCCGTTAATTTGTTAATAAATAACTTGTGCAAGAGTCCATTAATAACGTGATTGTTCTGTTATTGAATCGCACGTTTGCATGTTATTTGTCCTCTCCATTGTATTGATTTGCAATTTGTTAAGTTCATTTTGATATTGTATATTTTATGTATTTTCTTTGTTTCTATTTTTATTTCTTTTTTGTTTAGTGATGTATCTGTTTTATACATATGTATGTATGTATATATATATATATATATATATATATATATATATATATATATATACATACGCAGTTGGTAGAGTTCCCGGCCGCTACTACGGCGGTCCGGGTTCGAATCCTACCCAGGGCTGAAATAATTTCAGTATCTGCGCTGCGAGTCGTTACTCCAACTCTTGTGGGTGGGGAGTTGGGGGTGTGTGCGCGTGTAAGGTCACATCATTACCCATAGATCGGTCATATCTGAGCTCTCTTCAGGGAGGAAATTAGCTGTCGATCACGAGTCCAACACGTGATCCAAGACCATGGTGAATCACGCAAGCCTTCCCCACTAGAGTCGGAGTGCCGGCATGCAGTACAACTGTGCTGATATTTTCAGTCCTGGGCGAGACGCACGTGTTTGTTATATAATATAACATCAATGAAAGATTTATTTATATACTTCTTATGCATCAAGATAACATATACAGCAAATGCACTGCTTCCACCATTCTGCCTGCTTGAATGCCAATGTGTATATATATACATACATATATGTATATATATATATATATATATATATATATATATATATATATATATATATATATTCCTTATGAAAACGAAAATAAAGTTCTAAATATTGGGAAAGGATTTATCGTGATAATGTTACGAAAACAGCTTTTGTGTATGTCGGAATGACACAACGCATGCCATGTCGACGTTTTGCACTGTAATCACCCTGAATGCTCGTGAATGTCCATGATTAATATTTTAATTGCATTTTGAATTTGTTTGTTTCTTCCTGAGTAGTATTTTTCATTTACAGCAGACCTAAATACTTTGTCTGCAATAGCTTAGCTTCAGTATTGTAATACTTATACATAATGTCGATGATACCGTCAATTGAGGTGCTTATGTCGTATGCATTGTACTTGGTTTCTCAAAAATCATGGTATTTATTTATTTGTGTATAAATTTATTTATTTTTCTTACAGAATCATGACATTCGACCAACCGACCACGACTTGGACGACTCGTTCGATTCAGACGAGTCCGAAGATTCGGACGATGCGTATTCACGTTTGCAACCTCCCGTAAGTCTACAACCGTTTATTTATTGAACTTTCATATTTAATTTTTTTATTTGTCTGTATTATATTAGGGTGTGTTTTATTATTATTATTATTATTATTATTATTATTTATTTATTATTATGCCACATGATAGTTTGTGATCGTCCTTTCAATTTTTCAAAAGTAGAGAGGGAGGATTTTGCATGGATTACAAGGATCAAGGACAAAAATGATAAATAAATAAATAAATAAATAAATAAAGAGAAGGTTGATTTAAAAATGTTTGAGATGAAGTGTCTGAGAAGTATGGTGGGACCAAGGTCCATATATGGACCTTGGGTGGGACAAGGATGGAAAGAGTAAGAAACAAGGAGGTGAGGAGGAGGGTAGAGTTGGACATGGAGCTAGCAAGGAGGACAAACAAAAGAATACTGGGGTGGTTTGGGCACATGGAAAGAATGAGTGAAGAAAGAATAGTAAAAGAAGTGTGGAAGGCAGAGGTGGAGGGAGTGGACTTGAGGAGACGTTCGAGGATGAGGTGGATGGATGGGGTGAAAGGGGCTTTGAACAAGAGAGGGATGTCTGTTGAGCAGGGAAGGGAGAAGGCAGGAGATAGGGATGAGTGGAGAGTGTGTATAGATGAGACTGTTATGCAAGGAATGGGGGTGGGGTTAGTGGGAGCTTATGTGTGAATAATATTTTGACGCAGCCCGAAGGGATTTCTCTCCATCTTCTCTTTATCTGCATGAGGGGACAGAGAGGGGGAGGGGTTGCCGATGAAGTAAAGTGACCTTGCTGTAGATGCACTGTGTCTTGCTGCATTGCTTCTGACCCAGGGGGGCATTGGATGGGATACGGGAATGATCCATCATCCATCAGGAGCTAAGATGAGAGGGAGAAAAGCGTGGTGGATGGGTGGGAGTAGGTATGTGCCTTTGGCTACCCCTCTTAAAGGGGGAAAAGCTCTCAGTATATAGATGGATAGATAGTCATGATTTTCTGCATGAGGGGATGAGAAGGGAGAGTTGCTGTGTAAATGAAGCTATGGATGTGCTGTGCCCTGCTGCGTTGCTTCTGACCCACACGGTGGGCGAGAGACAGGGATGACCGAAGCTTAGATGGGTGAGGGGTGGGTGCACGTCTTAGCTGGTTACATCCCATATAAGTCCTTGTTTTATGTATTTATTGTTTCTTTCTGTATTGCTTTTTTTGTACCTTTGAAAATGTCTAAATAGACGAAAACGTTCGGTATCTGTTTTTTCAATTTCCCGGTGGTTTCTGCAAAAATATGAATATATAGATAGATTGTCATTAGTGATAATAATATAGAAGACAGGAGAAATCCCTTTGGAGCTGCATGAGATATCATTCACATGTAACCACTCCTCCGTACTCCCATCCTTACATTACTCTATCATCTGTAAAAATACATAATTAAATTCTTCTTGGGTGACTCGTAGCATGACTACTAGACAGTGTACATATCATATCTTCCAGGATTTTTTTTTTTTTTTTTTTTTTTTTTTTTTAATAATCATAATTAGGATATTGCCTCTCTTGTGGATTCCTGATCTGTTTTCATAAAATTTTCATATTTACAGCTTTCCCGCCACTGCGACATCGATGAAAATCTCCCAATGGCTCTGCATTCAGACGTTCAGATCACAAACTCTGCCTCCAGCACGCTTACCCTGCCATCTTCCCCAACCTATATTCAACAAAATCAACAACAGTATGGGATTACGAAATTTGCCGAAGCTGCCAATTTAGGCATGAGGCGACTGAGAAGAAATTGGTCCCAAACGAAGAACGAGGTACGAAGTGGGCTCAGTAGAATCACAAAGAAGAGTACATTCTCCGCTTCTGATTTGAAAATAAACGAATGTAAGTATATATAAAATCCCTCCATTGTGTTATATTTTGCGTATAATATTCTAGTCAACTTCATACATTGACACTCGCATGTTTTGTAATTTTGTGTGAAATGTTATCAAAAAGCTTCAGTCATATTAGTTGGTACATTTTCTGCCTCTAGTTTGAAAATAAATGAATGTAAGTCTGCATAAAATCCACCAAAGTTTTATATTTTTGTGTATCATTCAGCATTGTGAATTTGGCTACATACATTTTTTTTTGTCTTCTTTTTCTTCATCTTCTTCATACTTCTTTTGGTACCATTGAAGCATATGCTTTTCATAGAGAAGTTCCTCTCTCTCTCTCTTTATCTCTCTCTTTCTCTCTCTCTCTCTCTTTTCCTCTATGAACTTTTGTGTACTGGAATATCTTGTACAGGTATAGTGAATTCCTCACATAAATACTTTTTCCTTTTTGTACCTTTGAATTTTTGTATATCAAGGATTCTTGTATCAGAGATTCCCTATACATTGCATATTTTAATTAATTTTCTTCAGCCGTGGAGCCATGTGAACTTAGTCCTCCGGTCTCAGGTGAGGAAGGTAAACGGAAGTGGTCCTTCAAGAACCACTTTCGAAAGAAGTCGTCCTCGGCTGGTGCCATCCAGCCCGTTCGAGTCACAACTCCAGGAAGCAAGAAGGAGACAGCGACGTTTTATCTCACACTCACCATAGAAACGGGCGACCAGCAAGGAAAGGGAACTAACACGCTTCCCAGGCAAGTTTTTATACGTAAGATCACAAAGAGAGGGCAAAATAATTCTGTGTTGGTTTTCATCAGAGGTGCATTTTTTCTGTCGTTCTCAAGGACCTGGTCATAAAAGCCTTCCAACTGTATCATATTTCTATATACATATATATACAAAGAGCTGTTTCCCCATACAAGGGGGGTAGCCAAAGTGAAAAGACATAAATGCGCTCCCACCCATTTCATTCCCACACACTCCACTCCCATTCACCCCCTCCCTCCCTCCGTCTTTTCAGTGACCCAGTGGGGAAAAAGATTGAGGATTTTATTTTTCCACAAAAATAGGAAAGAAGATTTTTTTTTCTCGTTTGGCTTTTTTCCCCCTTACAAGGGAGGTAGCCAAAAAACAAAGGCATAAAAACCACTCCCACCCATTCCATCCCTATCACACTCCACTCCCCTCCACTCCCCTTCCATCCCTCTCATCTTGGCACCTCCTGGATGACGGGTCATCCCTGCATCTCAGTTGAGTGAAAAGGATGTAAGATGAATAGAATGTTTCGTCACCCACGTATACAGGCTCTGGACAACCGCTTCGGCAGCATTGCACCCTTGATTAATTATCACCTGATTATCACCATGTATGTGACCTACCACCCACTACTATTACCATTACTATTTCTAATTTACACCTCCTCATCTTCTCTATTTTCACATGAGGGGACAAGGAGGTAGGCTCATCATGTAAATGAAATGGTCAGACCTTGCTACGGATGCTCTGTTTCCTGCTGCATTGCGTCTGACCTGACCCGGGTACTGGATGGAAGATGAGGATGACCCTTCATCCACAATGAGTTAAGATAGAAAGGGAAACGGATGGGTGATGGATAGAAGTTGAATGGGTGGGGATGGATGCATGCCTACCATCTTTATAAGGGGGAAGAAGCCTTTGGAGTACTGTATAGATAGAATTTACTTCAGCAATGCCAGTATCGCTTCTCCGCTGACGATTTTTTTTTTTTTTTTTTTTTATATATATAAAACAAGGGTTATGAATACAACACCCACTTCCATTGTGTAAAAGCTAAGTTGCAACTTCAACCGTTTCAGTTATCTTGGTCGTTGCTCAGACAGCGAAAGTCTGAGATCCAGCTCAAGTACGCAGGAACACCGCAACTCGAACACGCCTTCACTCTCCTCAGTCGCCTCAGCAGGGTCAAGTAATGATGTGGCCATGCACCGCCATTCCTTCGTGCCCATCAGGAAAAGCTCCAGCTCGTCAAACTACGGTCCTGTCAGACCCAAAACTGCTCCACCAGCCCCACCGAAAGGTACGTTAAATCGTTATAGTAGTTTATGTTTACTTACTACATGAACAAGTAATTTGTGGATGCATGTGCAACTTGTAATCAAGTTAATATCTCATCTAAGCACCTCCCGGAGTTAATACAATTTGTTTTTGAATGATTATTTGTATGATTTGTTTCAGGTGGAGACAACTCATCCGACTTCAGAGGTCTACGACCACCTATAGACGAGAACGACACCTCGAAGGATGCAGTAGTATACAGACTCAACCAGATCCTCTCTGCCGGACCTATGCCTCCTCCAGGTCGTCGTGTCTTGCACACGTCCGAAGACTCCGAAAGCAGTTGCGACGCTTCCCCCATCCCGGTTCTCGTTCCTCCTCGACGGGAAACGGGAAATCCAAAGTTGAACAGCATTAAATATGCAGCGGTTCAGTTACATACTCTTCATTCGGGCGATTCGAGCGGGGACGAACGACACGCAGGACTCGCTCCTGAAGTTTCACGAGCGATTACGTCCAATATCCCCAACACTCGATCCTCTGTAGCGAGTTCAGGATCACACGGGTCATCGGAAGGCTACATCCGCCCCGGGGATATTGCTACTTCTCCTCCTCCGTTACCTGCTCGTCACATACCACCACGTCCTCCATCACATCACCAAACTAACTCACAAACTACGTCACTCAGTCATTCGAGACTTTCACCATCACTCAACAATGTGGACAGCGACAACTGCAGTTATCTGGACCTCAATACAGCAGAAAGCCCATCGGAAGATATAGAGGAACCTCTCTACGTTAGTTCGCATTTTGCCAATGAACCCCTGTACCAGTTTTATGCAGCGACAGTTCTGGAACGCGCCACACACAATCAAGGCGATTGTTCCTCGGAAGATGATTACGAGGTGAGTGGTATGCTACATGTATGCAAATCATCCAATTTAGTTGCTCTTAAATAATGTTTTCGATTGTTGTGAAACAGTCCTTTTTTAGCTGCCATTAAACTGTTATTTTTTTGTTGCCATCAAACTGTTCTTAGTTACCATTAAATAATTATTTTTAGTTGCAGTTGCAAATTACATATGGCAGACAGTGCTGCATGCAAGAATTTAAGTTGTACTGAAATGGTTAAAAGTGCAAGAAATAGAGTTAAAATCAGTACAGGGAGATCCTGGACCCAGTCCAGAAACGGAGGGGCCGGACCACCTGATGGAAGTGGTGAGGGTTGATGGGTTTCGAGAATGAGAAACGGATTGCCGTCCATCTTACAGGACTGCTACATGCAAGCTGGTACCCATCAGTGATCTCGGAATATTTTTCAACTGATGATTTGGCTTACCATCGCAAACTCCCCCTATCAAGAGGCTAGAATAGTTCCCCTTACAGAAGACTTTGTAGCGTAGAATTTAATGAACCATGCCCTTAATGGGGTTGTAACACCAACTCTTGAGAAAGACGAGTCAAAGCCAGTTGAGCAAAGTGTTATGATCCTAAGAAAGCCGCTTTCAAAGTCACATGTTTCCCTACCCTCGTCTTCCCATACCTGTCTATACTAATTCTAAAAGAATATTTGTTTTAACCCGCTCCGTAGGTAATAAACGATGGGTCAGGGATTCTGCCATTAGCACGACCAACGGCCATGGAGCTCGTCACGCCAACAGACGGAAGAAGAACACTCTGGTGTGAATTGCCTGAAGTTGTAAATAGTGGGCTCTTAGGTACGTAAATTTGTAGAAGTTCGGAGAGGAAGGCTACTTTAAAGCATTCATGTAATAATTTTCTCTCTCCCTCTCTCTCCCCTGTCCACAAAATGAAATAGGAAGAACATTAAATAGCTTTCAATTTATATAAGGTGCATGTGCACCTTTATTTATTTATTTTTTTTTCTCGTATGGATAGAAGAATCTTCTATGTATGTGTGACATGTATTACTCTCCTTATTGATTGATTGATTTGTTTATTTTTCAGATGAAATAAACCCAACTGCGCGTAAATTGCAGGAAGCCATGTTCGAAGTCATTACATCTGAGGCGTCCTACCTCAAGTCACTCAACGTCCTAGTCACACATTTCCTTCAGTGTCCGGAGTTCTCTGGGGATGACGAAAACTCCGTCATATCACGGAGAGAGCGGCACAGCCTGTTCTCCGATATCCTACCTGGTGAGTTGGGCATTAAAATGGTTTAATGATTATATACAATGATTGAAATTTGTACATATCATAAATGGTATGAAACACTTTTCTGTAGAGTTCTGTAATTATTATTTTTCATATTCATTTATTTAAAAAAAAAATTCTTATTCATTGTATATATCTTTTACTTACCTATATAATGGATGATGCTGTGATGCATGGAAGGGAGTGGGTGGGGGATGGGGGAGTGAGGGAGTATGTGTAAGTGATATTTTGACACAGCCCAAAGGGATTTCTCCCCATCTCTTTTTCTACATGAGGGGACAGAGAAGAGGGGTCATCAATTAAATGAAACCTTGCTGTAGATGTGCTGTGTCTTGCTACATTACTTCTGACCCAGGGCAGTGGGTAAGATGCAGGGATGACCAGTCATCCAGGAAGAGCCAAGAAAGGGAGGGAGGGAGGAGGTGGATGGGAGTGGAGTATTTGGGGATGAAATGGGTGGGAGTGGATTCATGCCTTTGACTTTGGCTACCTCCCTTGTAAGCAGGAAAAAGCCTTTGGTGTATGTATATATTGATTTTATTTATATTATTTTATGTCATTTAATTATTATTTTCTTTTTTCAGTCAAACGTTGCTCAGAGTTGTTCTTGGCCGATCTAGAAAGAAGATGGCAAGAATCGGTCAGGATATCCACCATCAGCGATATTGTCCATAAGCATGCATCCATCAATTTCTCAACTTATGTCAAGTACTGTTCAAATCAAATCTATCAAGACCGAATTTTAAGGGAACTGAAGTAAGTAATTTTTATTTTATTTGTTAATTTATTGATTGATTTATTTTTTCTTTATTTGAAATAGTGTAAATAGATATGAAAGCTATCTAGATCATTTGTGATAATATAAGAAAATGTAGACTGCCTTGTATAATTTTACACTTTTTTCTTTCTTTCTTTCTTTGGTTATTTAGAAATTTACATTTAAAATGTACTTTTATAATCCTTTCAGAAAAAAATTATCTTTGCTCTGTCGAGGTATTTACAAATTCCACTTAATACATCCTTCCTTAATCTCTTTTAATAATCTTTTCAGAGAAAATAATCCTCGCTTTGTCGAGGTACTGGCACGACTAGAGATGTCGCCCGTGTGTCAGTCGCTGGCCATGCACTCCTTCCTGATGCTCCCGATGCAGCGGGTTACTCGACTTCCCCTGCTCGTCGACGCCATTTTCCACCGCTTGGAGTACGGAACGGCCGAGTGGCACCAATGCAAAAAGGCTCTGGCGATGCTTACGAAGGTAACTAGTTCGCAGGGTTCCCTTCAGGCGGTCAGCATCCTGACGTAGAAGCTATTTTTCTGTCTATATGTGAGGGACGGATGTCGGAGGGTCTGGCATGCCGTACCCTCTGACATCCGTGCCTTTGAATCCTCTCTCCTCCGAGAGTACACAGAGTCCAACTAGCCAGACTGCAGTGCGACCACCATCCAGCCGTTCTCCTTTACCAGAAGAGGCTGGATGACCGCATCGCAGGTAACTGTCCAGGAAGTAACACTTCACCCCCAGACTGTACAACACATTATGGAAGATTGCTTTGTACAAAATCATGCACACCAACAACACAATATACAGGGATTTCTCAATTTATGCGCATTTAGAATATGTGATTTTGGGATAACACGAGGTAAAAAATAAATTAGTAATTTTTTCAAATTACACAGATTATTTAGAATAACACGATGTAGTAAAAAAAATCAAGTAAGCAATAGTAAAATTGAACTGTTCACTTAATGCAATTTTTACATTATGCGATTCCTTTAGGAACATATCCCTCGTGTATATCAAGAAATCCCTGTACATTCCATGAGCCATCTGTGGGATAACCCTGTTCTAACCACGGTGTTCCTCGGAGAAACGGGACTGCTCAGCCTAGGGAGCATCATCATCAACATCCTCCATGTAAAGGAGGCAGCCAGTCAAGGCACGCACCCACCCCAACCCAATTCCACTCCCATCCACCAGCCATTGTTTCCCTCTCGTTAGCTCCTCGTGGATGAAGGGCCATCCCTCCCCTTTGCCCGGGTCAGATGCAGTGCAGCAAGATGAATACATAAGAATAAGAACAAGAATGAAGGAGACTGCAAGAGACCATAAGGCCTACACTAGGCAGCTCTAATATGATCTTTTTTTTTCACAGATCGTAGCAGAATGCAATGAAGGTGCGAGGCGAATGGAACGTATGGAAGAAATGTTGATAATCTCGCGTCAGTTGGATCTGAAGGAAGTACGAGCCATTCCTCTCATATCAGCTTCAAGATGGCTCGTTAAGAGAGGCGAGCTCACGAGACTCACGTGGAAAGAGACGGATGCAAGACTCACATTTGGCCGGCGGATCTCTAAGCATTCGCTCTACTTCTTCCTCTTCACTGATCTTCTCGTTGTAACCAAGAAAAAGAGGTGTGACTAATTTTCTTCTTGTTCATCAGTAGTGTGACAGTGTTATTTACCATCACCCAGTAAGGGAGGTGATTCTGCACAAGTGTGGTGTGGAAAATGGCAAGGTGCTGTTCTCCACGATAGAGGAAGGAGTGAACGAGATTCATGTTATGATTTTTTTTTTTTTTATTCACCCTATGAAAACAAAGGCTTTAATGATAGTACAGGGTGGCCCAAAAATCTCCAAGGGATTGAAATGAATGATTATTTCTTCATTAATTGACCATTTCCTTATGCAGAAATCTTTCCTCTCTCATTCTTTCCATGTGTCCAAACCATCCCAATACCCTTTCATCACCCCTATCTCCCAATTCCCTTTCCACCCCTGTTCTCCTCCTCACCTCCTCATTTCTCACACTACCCAGCCTAGTAACTCCTATCATACTTCTCAGACATTTCATCTCAAATACATTTAAACTCTTCCTCTCTTATGTTCCATGTTTCTGCCCCATACAGTGCCGTCGGCACAATCGCCCCTTCATACAATCTCCTCTTTGCATTCATTCCCAAATGTCTATTTCTCGTTACACTTTTTAATCCCCCAAGGCATTCACTTGCTTCTCTCAATCTACATTCTACCTCCACCTCCACTCCTCCCAATCCTGCCACATTTGCCCCCAAGTATCTAAAGCTATCCACTTCCTCCAACTTCTCTCCCTTAATACTCACTTCCAATTTGCTGCCATCCTCTCCCCATATCCATCTCGTCACAATAGGACAAAGGTGACTGTTTCAGCCATAGCTACTCAGCTCCTCCTGGTGTACACTATTTTCTTTGCATAGTATATAAAAATTATAACTGCATTATGTATGTGTTACCATCGAAAGTTATTTAATGTTATATTTATGTATATATTTTTTAACGTAATTATCCGTTTACTCCTGCCAGTGACGATCAGTACACGGTCCTGGACTACTGCCCGAGGAACATGTTACAAGTCCTCGAACTCGACCCTGGAGACAAGTTCCCCGGTCGTATTCTCGAGGGGTACAAGAACCTCCTCATTATGACAATGTTGCAAAACCACGAAAAGAAGACATTGGAAATGGTAAGGACACGTTTAATCTCGTTCTAATTTATCTATATACCAAAAGTCTTTCTCCTCTTTATAATGGCTACAAAATCACACACAAAAAAAAATGTCATAAACTACAGACACTGTAGTGACAACCACAACTTTCTTGATATATATATATATAGATATATATAACATTCTTTTCAAAAATAATAAAATTTTCAAATCATCAAAGTTTTCAAAGTAGCAAAGGCATCTTTAATTCTTGTGATTTGAGTAATATGTCCACTCTAGCATGTGCTTACATAGCATGTGCTTACATAAAAAGAATTAACCATTTCAGTACGAGTCAAATTCTTGCACGTATCATCAGCTGACATAAGAACAGTGCATCACACTTCTTGCATTATAAAATATAGTCACTGCTGTATTACTCATTCTCTTTTACTCTGAGTAATAATAAACACAGAAAACATGATCAAACCAGTTCACAGAATCCAGGGGTAACTCATGTACAACTACAAATATATATATATATATATATATATATATATATATATATATAATCAAGATGGCGATGCTGGCATCCTTGTGTACCCATGTACCCACTCATACCTCATGACGCCAGCAAAGGCGTCATCGTACCAAAGTGGTTAATCAGAGTTGGATCCTAGCAATGTGACATGAAATGGCCTTTGGTATTGTATATGTATATATAGAAATGTCAGAGTGCAGGGTGATCTAATAGAGGTGTTCTAATAGGTCAGGGGCTATAACAAAGGTGATGTGGGCAAGGTCATCATATTAAGACAGCAGGGCAGGACTCGCAGAAATGGATTTAAATTAGACAATATCAGGTGAAGGAAACAGGCAAGAACTGGTTTACCAATAGTGGTTAATATATGTAGCGAGTACTGAAGCAATTGGTTGTTTTAAGATGAGGTTAGATAGCTTATTAATAGGGATGATAGATGGTAATGGACATGGAACTGCCTAGTGTTAGCCTTATGGTTTCATGCAGTCCCCCCATTATGCTCTTAAACAAGTTTATGTATATCTTTTTGCAGGTTTTATCGTGCCCACTTGAATCTGATCGAGCACGATGGGTAGACGCCGTCACCCCACGAACATCCGAAAACCCAGATGAACGAATATACGAAGAATGGGACTGCCCACAGGTATGTGCATGTTTTGTGAAATTAATGAATTGTTGCCTCAAATGGAAAACCTGTAGCCCACAGAGCTCTCCAGGAAGAGACTTTGAAATGTTGTCGGTATTGTATCAGTGTGGGACCGATTCTACATCACTGGATTGGAGTTGTTTTGGGAGGGGATCAGTCGCCGGTTGTCAAATACAGTTTGAAGTTGATCATGAAAAAGAAATCTTGGGCCCAGTCTAGAGATCAAGTGCCAGCCCCTAAGGGTGCACCTCCTAATGAGAAGGGAATGAGGGAGTTAAAGACGGTTTTTGAAAATGGATATATCTGCCGTCCATCTTGTGTGCCCAGGCACCTGCCTCTGTACCATTTTTGTGAAACACACATGCAAGTGAAAATTCAGCTTCATAACAATGAAAATTTATAGAGTTTAGTGTTTATCTATGATGCTGTTTCTGAACGTTGCACATTTATCTGATAGGTGCAAGCCATCAATTCGTTCACTGCAACACAGCCTGATGAATTGTCGCTGGAAGTATCCGATGTCGTCAATGTCTTACGCAAAATGGCAGATGGTGAGTACTCAAAGCTTACAGATAATCTTTGTCTTGTTTTACAAGTGTAGACAATTCAGACAAATGAATATTTTTATATTTTACATGTAGCTACCTCTTTTTATTTTCTATTTATTTACATACATATACCAAGGCTTTTTCCCCCTTACCAGGGAGGTAGCCAAAAAGGAAAAGGCATAAAATCATTTCCACCCATTCCATCCTTGAATACACTCCACAACCCCTCCACCCTCCCTCTTATCTTAGCACCTCCTGGATGACGGGTCATCCCTGCACCTTGTCCACTGCCCTGGGTCAGAAGCAGTGTTGCAAGACACAACACATCCACAGCAAGGCTGATTCATTAAATCAGCGACCCCCCCTCTCCGTCCCTCCAATGCATAAAAGGAGAAGACGGTGAGAAATCCCTTCGGGCTGCGTCAAATTTTGCTCACACATACTACCTCACCCCCCATCCCCCCACCCATTCCACCTCATGCAATCACAACATCATCCATATACAATCATTCTCCATTCACCCCTGTCTTTTGTCCTCTCCCGTCCTTCCTCAACAGACATTCCCTCTTCCCCAAAGCCCCCTTCACCCCATTCATCCACCTCATCCTAGGACGTCCCCTCATCTTCACTCCCTCCATATCTGCCTTCCATACCTCTTTTACTAGTCTTTCTTTGCTCATTCTTTCCATGTGTCCAAACCATCCTAATATTCTTTCATCAACCCTATCTCCCAGCTCCCTTTCCCCCCCAGTTCTCCTCCTCACCTCCTCATTTCTCACTCTATCTAGCCTAGTAACCCCCATCATACGTCTCAGACACCTCATCTCAAACACATTCAAACTCCTTCTCTCTTCTTCTCTTATGTTCCATGTTTCTGCCCCATACAGTGCTGTTGGTACAATCACTCCTTCATACAGTCTCCTCGTAACATCCATTCCTAAATGTCTATTCCTCATTACACTCTTTAATCCACCAAGGCATTTACTCGCTTCTCTCAATCTACATTCTACCTCCACCTTCACTCCACCTTTTCCTGCCACATTTGCACCCAAGTATCTAAAATTATCCACTTCCTCCAGTCGCTCTCCCTTAATGCTCACTTCCAGTCTACTGCCACATTCACCCCTTGTACATCTCATCACCTTACTTTTACCCACATTTATCTTTAGCTTTCTTCTATCACATACTCTCCCAAACTCTGCCACCAACTTCCTCAATCCCTCCTCCGATCCTGCCACAAGTGCAGTGTCGTCCGCAAACAACAGCTGGCTCACCTTCCACTTTTCTCCATTTTCTTTAACCATCTCCAATCCCTGACCCACTACCCTTGCATTTACCTCTCACACCATCCCATCCATGTATAAGTTGAACAGCCAGGGCGACATAACGCATCCTTGACGAAGTCCCACCTTTACCTCGAACCACTCACTCTCTCCATTTCTAATCCTGACACAAGCTCTACTACTCTCATAAAAACTCTTGACAGCTCCCAGAAGCTTTCCTCCTATCCCATATATCTGCATAACCTCCCACAGTGCCTTTCTGTCTACCCTATCGTAAGCCTTTTCCAGATCCATAAAAGCCCAAAAAACATCCTTCCCCTTTCCTATAGCTTTCTCACATATCTGTCTTACCACAAAGATCTGATCTACTCAACCTCTACCTGTCCTAAATCCACACTTTTCCTCACCAATTACTCCTTCTGTTCCTCTCCTAATCCTCTCAATCAAGATCCTCCCATAAGCCTTCCCAACTACACTTAACAAGCTAATCCCTCTGAAACTACTACATTCACACTTGTCCCCTTTTCCCTTGTAAAGAGGAACTATACAGGCACTCTTCCAGTCCTCCGGCACTCTACCCTCTCTCCAGCAAACATTAAATAACTTCACCAGCCAGTCCACCATCACTGTACCTCCCTTTTTCAGACATTCTGCATGGCATCCATCCAGACCAGGTGCCTTACCTGCTTTCATCATCTTAACAACTGCCTTCACCTCATCCTTCCTTATTTCTCCTCCATTCTCCTCACTCATCACTGTCATTTTCTTAGCATTTCCCACTGCAGCTATCTTTCCCTCCCTATCCTCCTTCACATTTAGCTACTCCCTAAAATATTCTGCCCATCTTCCCCTTACTGCCTTCTCTTCCATTATCATCTCTCCATCTGCACCTTTTACCTTTTCTTCTCTACTTGATTCGCCTCCTCTTCCTCTCTTAATTTCTTTCCAAAACATCTTTTTATTACTTTCAAAATTTTCTGTTATACTCTTACCCCATTTCACATCTGCTCTCCTCTTTGCCTCCTTTACCTTTTTTTACTTCTCTTTTCTTTTCTTTGTACCTCTCATATGACTCCCTCATCCTATTTTGTAACCAATCTGTGAAAGCTCGCTTCTTCTCTTCTACAACCTTCTTTGTTTCCTCATCCTACCATTCACTACCCTTCCTTCTATTTCCTCCTGTCCTTCTTGTTCCACACACCATCCTTGCACACTTTATGACTCCCTCCTTGAACCATCCCCATTCCTCCTCCACACCTAGCTCTACTCTATCCTTCACTCCCTCCCACTCCTCCTTCAGCTTCTTTTCGTACTCCTTCTCCTTTTCCTTTTCATTCAAAGAGTTCACTCTAAGAACCTCCCTACCTTTTGTCCCTTTCCTCTTTCTCCATCTATCCTCCACTCTCAACTTACCTTCCACCAAAAAATTATCTGATATTCCCCCACCCTCTCCTCTTAGCACTTGTACATCCTTAACTCTTCCTATCATAATCCTATTTACCACTACATAATCCATTAACGCTCTATCTACCACCTTCCCTCCACCACCCTCTCCCATGTGTACTTATGCTTGACTTTCTTCCGAAACACTGTATTTGCTATCATCAACTCTCTTTCTAGACACATTTCCACCATCAACTCTCCACTACGATTCTTTCCTGGAACTCCACATTTCCCAACCACTCCATCAATTGGACTATTTCCTACCCAAGCATTAAGGTCTCCCAGTACTATTACATTGACATTTCTCCCTAAATCCTCTATGCACTCATTTAAATCTATCCAAAAGGCCTCCCTTTCTTCTACACTCTTCTCACTCCCAGGCCCATATGCACTTACAAAGACCCACATCTCCTTTCCCAGTTTCACCTTCATCCACATTATCCTTGAGGAATCCTCCTTCCACTCCACTACACATTTACCTATCTCTTCACTTACTAGAATAGCCACCCCTTCCCTCCCTCGCCCTCTCTTCACTCCTGATAACCTCCCACTTACACTCACCCTTCCCTTTCAACTTAGTTTCACTCAAAGCCAACACATCCATCTTTCTTCTCACAAACATACTACCTGTCTCTTCCCTTTTACTCTCATCTGTACCACATCCCCGCACATTAAAAGACCCAAACCTTAGGGTGCTGGTCTGAAAACTCCCAGACCCTCTTATGCCTGTACTTTTTCTTTTAGGAATGTCCCCTGTGGGGCTACAAGGAGAAGGATGTCTAGTCCCAATCCCCGTCCCTTTCTTCTCACCTCTTACGATCCAAGTGGAAATACTTGGTGGCAGTATTCTTTTCCCCCACCACAGGGAATTCCCCCACCACAGAAAAAGCATACTCAGAGAAATGGTACAGGACAGCCAACAAGGGGTTGGGGAACAGCATAACGGAGGGACAGTCGTAGTATAAAAGTGTCATCATTTCTCTATGAACAGAGTTTTCCTCTATCATAGACAATATGATGTGTGGCTCTGGTCCATAGGGGCGCCCCATATAGACCCTAAAGTATCAACTGCATGCTACTTTGCCACAATATCATGCAGCCAATACCCCAGACGGGGTATTTATTTTTTCCATAGTCAGTGAAATGGGGAATTGATTAAAAATTATTTGATAATGATAACCGTGTATGATAAGTGGACGATAACAATAATGATAATGTCATATGGTAACAATAATGATAAGTGGATGGTAACAATAACGACAACAGTCCACAGTACTAATAATAACAGTGATAGATAACAATATAGACTTGTGGAACAAATTGGTTAAAAATGAAACCGAAACCAGCACTATAAAAGATTTTAAAGCAGCGTTTGACAAGAAGAGGAAAAGAGACAGGACCATGAGCATTGCTCCGTACCTGTACACTGTGACTAGTTAAGTACATGTACATGTCTAGGTATGTTTAACCAAGAACAAATACATGAATGAATGTGAGAGAAGTATGAGAAAGCTAATGTGTTATATTAATACGTTTTGGCAAAAAAAGACCTATAGGTGGTTATCTAGCCAAGACATAGGAACGGTCTTTGCTACGTTTCTTGTAGGTCCCCTGCCACCTTTATTCATGTAGATCTAGGTTCACGTAACACACTGCACCATGATGCAGTTCCAGAAGGCAATCGCCCTATATTTACATTGATTCTTGTGGAGAAAGTAGGATTGAATGTGAAGGTTTTTTTCAAAAAACGAGCCTGACATAAAAAGAGGTAGCTACGGTTTGCCACTGTGCATGGCTTATTGACTAGCTTGAAGCCACAGCATTGCATGATCAGAAGCTTTTTTACAGTATCTATATGGAATTCAGCTTATAAATTATGGTTTTTACTGTTAGCATGTATGTATTATACTAACAAAACTATACGTAATTTTGTGATGTGTTAGCTGCTTCAGAAGACATGCATGCATTGTATCAGACTTATTTGTTTATTTATTATAGATATTATTTTTTTTTTTTTTTATGGAAAGTGAGTGCATGGTGTGCCAAATAATGTATAATGAAGCTTATACCGCTTTAGATTGACTTGTGTATTCATAGGACTGCAGCGAGACTTAGGAACAGTATACTGACACTTCACAGGTTTTGTTATGACTGATGCAGGATGGTTATATTTATATCAGGGTGTCCCCTAGTTTTATTTTATTTATTTATTTATTTTTTTTTTTTTCCTAGCAAGCAAATATGAGGGGACAATGTAGGAGGGTCAACATGTAAGTGAAAATGTGGGACCCCACTATGGATGTGCTGTGTCTTGCTGCATTGCTTATGACCCTGGGAGTGGGCAGGGCATAGGGATGACCCTTCATCCATGAGGAGCTAAGATGAGAAGAAAACAAATGGGAGTGGGGAGTGGGTGGAACCTTGAGTGGCTACCACCCATATAAGGGTGGAGAAAGCTTTTTGGTATATAGATAGAATATAGAACAAAGACCTCAGTCAATCCGTCACTCCAGGTCGCTCCTCTAGAAGGCCCACAGCCCCCAGGTAACCGACAACGGTCACTGGGCAGGTCCGTATGTCACTCGAGGAATACGTATTGTCTGGAGATTATTAGTGTTGTGCCGTGAAAGCAGGGGTGTAATATCAATTTTGTAGGTATTGGATCTCCGGAGAGCCTGACAAGTCTCCCCTCCCTGTCCCGTCCCGTCCCTATGTAGACACTCCTCAACTTACGAACAAATCACATTCCAAACAGCAGTTCATAACTCAGTGTTCATAAGTCGTTATTCAACATAATTTATTTGGTACTCAAGTGTACATGCGTATGATATACAGTCAATACACGTTTTCTCATCCTAAAACATGTTACAAATGATACATAAAACAAAAATAAATTGTAATACTAATACTTTAATGTTGAATTTCTTGTCTTTTAAACTGGTAAAGTAGCTTGAGGCTCCTTCGTATGTCTGAAAATTCACAAGTCGAATGTTCACAAGAAGAGGAGTGTATGTACAGTACCTCTCTGTGTCGTATGATGGTTAAATATTTCATGTTCTCACTAATTATCATGAAATTAATATAATCGTCAAACAAAAAGAAAAGAGCCACCCAGAAGTGGAAGAGCAGTTCTCTGGTGGACTGCGGCAACACTAGCACCCCTGAGCATAGGATGAGGTAGTCATTGTCTTTCATGTGATGGTCGTTTCTCGATGTGGGTATGTGTACTGATGTGACGTCACCATAAGAAATGGGATCTTTCCTGTTATTGCCCCACCACTTTTTAATTTTGTTTATTTTAGGTTAGGTTAACCTAACCTATCCTATCCTAAGATAAACAAAATCAAAGATAACAGAAAAATAAAAAAATTTAGTGGTGGGGCAATAACAGGAAAGATCCAAGAAATGTCCTGTTCTCTCCCAGACTCCTCTAACTTGAAAGCATTTTAGTTCAAGGTTTATCTGACCCTGTGCCGACACAAGGACATCCGGGTACTGCGGAAGCTTAGCGTGCCGACGTACAAAGTGGGTTGATGTGCTTTGACCAAAACTGAGCGTAACCTTGGCATGACTTTGGTGCACGCTTTCTTGTTCGAGCAACGGCTGAGCAGAGTTGAGGATCTGTATTTGCACCGTGCACGGGGGTGTCTGCAGACTGGGGGATGTGCAGGGCGCTTAAGGTTTACTTCATTCTAATTTCTTTCACAAAACATTAAATTTTGAGCTTTGTCATTTTTCAAATTTCTGTAAATGTATTTTTGATAAACATCCCAGTTTCATATGATTTATTAATGTTTATTTATTGACTTCTTTTATTCGTTTTGTTTATTAATTTCATTTGATATGCACCTCCCTCAAAGACTTTCAGTGGACACCCAAGACTGCATATGGCCACTCAACTCTTAGACTGGATAGATGTTGCTGCTTGGTTTCATTCTTTATAACTGTGTGCACCTCGTTACTTTCATGTAATCTTTTAAGTTTTGGTAGAATGCCATCTTAAAGCTATTATAAAAGGAAATACTCAAATATTTTTTAAAAGTAGTACATAATGTACAAAGACTTTTTTTTTTTTTTTGTAAGCCTTCATAAACTTAAGATCAGTTAATTAGTGCATTGGTAGTGTCATCAGAAGCATATTGGTCTCACATTTGCTTGGTCATGGGTTTGAATCCCACACTCCTATCTAATTCCCAGCCAGCTCCCCACCAACAGTCCCCAAAGCATATCATAGGGCAAAGGTGACGGTTTCAGCCACAGCTACTCAGCATTTCTTGGTGTAATTACTAGTTTAATATAGTTGATCAAATATATCTACTATATTTGAACTTGCATAAATGTTTATAGTTATTTTAGTAATACATTCATATCAGAAATGAAAGATTCCGTGAATATTTTGTGCATTCTGCCTTTGCTTAAAAGACTGCAAAGTAAATGCAGCGTACTGAGACAAAACTGCCAGTATAAATTTCAAATTCTATTTATCCTTTGCATTTCCCTCTTAGTGCACATTGTATTGTACTGGTTTCTAAATAACAGTGCAATATTTATTGTATGGAACCTTCAAAGCTCTACAATGCACTCCAATTTTATTTATTTTTTTGTTTTTCTTGGATTTCTTGTACCTCATATTTATTGTTAATATGTCCACCATATCATACTCTCAACATTACTGTTGACGTACTTGTACATCTACACTACGCACATTGACCTAAGATGAATGACATCTTCCAAGCACATTCACTATTATTCATCATTTTTATTTCTTCATGTTTTCTATTTGTGCATTTCTTTTGGCATTTATGAGTATATATTTCAGATTTAAAGCACCCATTTTCTTTCTCATGTCTTGAAAGGATTGTTGAATGTTAATTATTCTGAATTTATAGATTTGTAAATTAAGAAACTAGTAATTTGGGGAAAAAATGGATTAAAGATTGTATCAAGATTGCCTTGAGCATTTTAATAATATAAAAAATTATTATCAGAGATATGTTTGTTAGTACCCAGCATGTATTGTCCCTAAACTGCTGATTATAATAATAATGACTGTAACTTTCAAGTTTTGCTGGCTGGAAACTACTTTGTGTTGTACAACTGTGGGACAGTTTCTATTTGTGCACTGGTGGCATCGTAAAAAGGATGCTGGGATTGCATTTCCTTAGGTGTGGGTTCGAATCCTGCACTCTTTTCCAATTCCCAGCAGTGACCATTACCTGCCATAATGGTCCAAGTGCATCCTAGGGGCAAAGGTGATTGCTTCCGCTGTAGCTATGTAGTGCCTCCTAGCGTAGGCTCATCACCTGTTTCTGAGTTGTCAGCAGGTGGAGGTGCTGATCCAGTGGTGTTGACAACCCTGTCACTTTCTTGCTCTCTCTCTCTCTCTCTCTCTTCACATAAATAGAGATAACTGCTCCCTCCTCCTCCTCCCCCTAGATAATGTGACAGAAATAGGGTCACTCACTGGTACAACACAATTTTGAGACTGTGGGTTTCCAGTTTACTATAAACTTTAAAAATCCAAATTGACATCATTACTGCTGAGGTATCATGGTAGCATTCCATATCTATGTCCATAGAAGACAGTTGTTATTAGACACAGAATCTCCCAATTGACATCATTGGTATCATTGCACATCTTTCGTCCACTGCTCAGGTCTGTACCACGGGGAACGCATACGCGATGGTGAGCGTGGCTGGTTCCCGTCAAGCTGCTGTATGGAGATTGCCTCTGCCCACGTGCGGGCCAGGAACCTGCGGCAGAGGTACCGCCTTCTGGCCATCTCGGGAACTTTTCTCAACGAGCTCAAGAAGGAGAAGGAGAGGTACGACAAGGAGGAGAAGAAGAAGGAGCGTCGAAAAACGATGACGATCAAAGAAGTGATATCTTCCCTGGAAGCATGATGATGATGATGATGTTTTGTATCGTGTTGTTGTTGAATAGTTCTTTGTTGTCTAACGTAAGAAAGGGTAGAACCTTCCTTAGTTATATATTGACTAAAGCGAATCTGTTGTACATACAAATACTTTTGTATATGGACTATTTAAAATGTTTCATTAGTATTTAATAATGAGGGTAGATATATTCAATTGCTGGACAGTCAAATTACCATAAGAGCAATGATTACCGGAGGAAATTGCAGGAAGGAGAAAAATACTCAAACGAGCATTTAAAAGTGAAAAATCCCTATTATTGGCATCAGTGTTGTAGTTGTCTCTAGCTTTAACTATAGCCTGGGATTTTAGCTGTTGATGTATTCCATACATAAAACAGGTCCTGTGAAGGTGGCGAGAAATTCGTAAATTTCACTTCGAATTTCTTCTTTATTTGCAAAGTGCAATTTTGAGATAGATAAAGCGGAAAGGGACGGAGAAGCCCCTCTCCCATGCCTCCCCACCTTGCTTTGTGGGTGACGACACACGAGCTGAAAAAGAAGGGAAAGAATTGCTATTTGTTGTAGTTTAATATAGTTTTGTATTCAAATTCTGTGCAGCGAGTTTATTGTTCTTATCAAGTCCAAGCAAATCCAGTGCAATAGGTTGTTCGTTATTTAGGATTGGAACATAAGTTGCAAACCGTATTTGGAATGCAGTGATGACCAAAGAAAGATCAGCCGTACTTTGTGACAGCTGGTGTCGCAAAATTTAAAAAAAAGTCATGGTGGTGTTCTTCGATGAGAGATTCTAACGCTGAAATTATGGTTGTTGCCCAATGCCACACGAACGTCTGCAGACGTTTGTGATTGTATTTCTGTAGAAGAAACATGTGTGCGTATGTAAAGGTCATTACTGTCTTTCGGACAGTAATGACCTCTTTCGAGCATATGCTGTACACAGTATTGGAAAGTGTATATATATTTGGATAACTTCCATAGCTGTAAGCTTTGTGTACATAAGATTTTTATGTAATGACAAAATAAAAGCTTTTGACTATACTTTGAAATCTTATTTCTTGTGACAGCAATGGGAAAGGAAATTGGAAGAGAAATAAGAAAAGATGAGGTACAAGGAGCATTGGAATTTATGAAAACTGGTAAAGCCGATTTAATGAAGCGGTCTTGCTGTGGATGTGCTGTGTCTTGTGACACTGCCTCTGACCCAGGACAGTGGGCGAGATGCAGGGATGACCCATCATCCAGGAGGTGCCAAGATAAGAGGGTGGAAGGGAGTGGAGTATGACAGAGATGGAATGGGTGGAAGTGGTTTTTATGTCTTAGTATGGTAAAGCACTTGGGTTGGATAAGTGTCATGCATAGTGTCTGAAGAAGGGAAGTACAGTAATAGTGGACTGGCTAGTGAGGTTGTTTAATGTGTGTCTAAGGGAGGGGAGAGTGCCTGTATAGTTCCACTTTACAAAGGAAAATGGGACAAATGTGAATGCAGCAACAGAGGGATCAGTTTGTGGAGACACTGTATGGCACAGAGACTTGGAATTTAAGAAAGGCAGAAAAGATCATTCTGTAAAGTGGTGGGTGTTAAAAGGATGGAATTTTTTATGTATAAAGATCTCCCATGAATATTGGTTGGAATTATTGTATTTGCAAATAGTGACCATTACCCAGCTCTTACCAGGGTGGAATCAGCGTAATTGCATTCCTTTTTTTTCGAGTTTCAATATGTGTCACTTGAGTGACTACATAAATCAGATAAGAAAGTGATCTCCTTCAGGGAAAAAAAAAAAAAAAAGGGAGTATAAGTCGGACAGAAAACAAATTTAGGCAGAAAGACGAAATCACTACAGGGATAGACCCCAAGGCTAGAGAAAGGGAAAGGATTCGTATTTTCTTTTCTTCTAAAATTTTCAGATGAGAAAAGGGAGCATATATGTGCAAAAATGCAAACCACAACAAACAAGCATGCATTTGGACAAAACTCCCATCAAGCCCATATTAACATGGCTACCGTATGTCAGACCTACTGTACATATTGTTGATGAGTTTGTCAGCAAAAAGGAATGGTGTCATGTGCTCAGAGATATATCTTTATACACTTTTTGTTTATTCCTTTTCCGTGACTTATCCATGGAAGCACATATTTTTCGTTCACAATGAAACATTACATACCTGTTTTGTTGGAGAGCATTACAGTGATATTCAATTATATTGCCATAATCTGTGCTAAAAATTAAAAAACAAATGGAACATTTATGTATGAAGTTAATAGACTATTAACGGAAGTTGCCAATATAACGGAAGTGAATCAGTCCATTATATTCAAAGTTAATCTAAAAGTCAATCTATTATTGAAAAATTTACTTTATTAATAAATGGCCTTTAAAAAATATATAACAATAAATAAAAATAATGATAACTATGAATAAAAATAGCAGGTAATAACCACAGGACTGTCTTTTCCAAAATAGCTTACCATCAAGGAGGCTTTAATTAAAGTTGACCTAACATTCAGGGAAGGATGTGTTACTATGGACATTTTGCAATATATTTCAGAATTGTATGATACTCTCTATCACGAGGTACTTAAGAATAAATATAATCAAAACTACTACTAGACACTACGAACAATTTCTTCTTGGCTCAGATAATAAAACCAACCCATTCAACTAACATCTTGGATTTATTCTTCAACAACAATGAGCAAGTCTCATGACTTCTTATATCACTCTTGAAAAGATTTCACTAAACTGTGGATCTTGTCTCTTCAGGGATTCAATAAACACTGCTGAATATATAATCATAGTTATATTTACATTAACAAGTTACAAGTAACAATGGTGTATACCCCACCCAACTTTCCTCAATGATAAGGTAAATAGAACTGTATCCAATCATAACGTGTCACGCCACTATCGACAGTTTTCCGTAATTACAAGAACATTTGTGCACTTGATGGAACCAAGATTTTGATTATGAACAAGCAAAAATGTAATTACACAGTAGGCCAATCCATGGTCACTTAAATAACTGCACAACAGTGAGTAAACCAAACAACTTTTACAATTGAGAGTATGGATCTCTGACGACTCATCAACCAAACAGGTCTATAACAGTGGATCAATACTTAATAGCTGATTGAACAATCATATAGAAAATTTAAATCACTCAGGTCACACTGAGGACGTCTCTCACCATCAACACACAATAGATGAAATTGACCTTTCGTGGGGAAGTGTAACTCACTACGTGATATCTTAAACAAGTCCCTCGTGAGAAAGCTGAAGAGGATTCTCTTCTGTCTGGGTCACCATGTGATGTCTGAGATTACCTTTTTTTCTGATAAAGTCGTGTGGCACAGATCACACTAGAAGTGACTATCCAGTGTGGGTCACCATGTGTCATTTGAGAGAATGATTTCTTGAGAAAGATGCAATGCACAAGTCACACTTAAAAGGCTTCTCTCCAGTGTGGGTCATGTAATATTTGAGAGCACTCTTTTGTGAGAAAACTGCATCGCACATGTCGCACTCAAAAGGTGCGACTCCAGTGTAGGTCCTCATGTGACCCTTGAGAATTTTGTTGAGAAAGCTGCAACGCAAAGGTCACACTTGAAAGGTGTCTATCCAATGTGGTTCATCATGTAATACTTGAGAGAATGCTTTGTGGAAAAAGCTGCTTCACACAGGTCACACTTGAAAGGCTTCTCTCCAGTGTGGGTCATCACGTGAAGTTCGAGAACAGTCTTCCTTGAGAAAGCTGCTTTGCACAGGTCACACTTGAAAGGCTTCTCTCCCCCCAGTGTGGGTCATCATGTGATATTTGAGAGCACTCTTTTGTGAGAAAGCTGCATTGCAAAGGTCACACTTGAAAGGCTTCTCTCCTGTGTGGGTCATCACGTGATATTTGAGATGACCCTTTTGAGAGAAAGCTTTCTCACACAGGTCACCTTTGAAAGGCTGTTCTCAAGTGTGGATAATCACGTGATGTTTGAGAGCACTTTTTGTTGGGAGAGCTGCATCTCAAGGGTCACACTTGAAGGGTTTACCTGCTGTGTGGATCATCATGTGATATTTGAGGCTACTCTCTCGTGAAAACGCAGAATTGCACAGGTCACAATTGAAAGGCTTCTCTCTAGTATGGGTCACTATATGTCGTTTGAGAGAAGTTTTTTGTGAAAAGGTTGCATCACACAGGTCGCATTGGAAAGGCTTCTCTCCAGTGTGGGTCACGACGTGTCGTTTGAGATCACCCTTAAGTAAGAAACTTTTATCACATAGGCCACACTTGAACGGCTTCTCTCCACTGTGGGTCATCCTGTGTGGTTTGAGAGCACTCTTTCCTGAGAAAGCTGCATCGCACAGGTCACATTTGAAAGGCTTTTCTCCAGTGTGGGTCATCACGTGATACTTGAGAGCACTTTTGGTTGAGCAAGCTGCATCGCAAAGGTCACACTTGAAGGGTTTTTCTCCTGTGTGGGTCATCGTGTGATATTTGAGGGAGATCTTTCTTGTGAAAGCTGCATCGCACAGGTCACACTTGAAAGGCTTTTCTCCTGTGTGGGTCATCATGTGACATTTGAGAGAACTCTTTCCCACGAAAGCTGCATCGCACAGGTCACACTTGAAAGGCTTCTCTCCAGTGTGGGCCATCATGTGACATTTGAGAGCACTCTTTCCCGAGAAAGCCGTATCACATGTGTCACATTAAAAAAGCTTCTCTCCTGTGTGGGTCATCACGTGACATTTGAGAGCACTCTTTCCCGAGAAAGCTGCATCGCACAGGTCACAATTGTGGGTCATCACCTGACATTTGAGAGCACTTTTTCATGAGAATGCTGTATCAAACGAGTCACAATTGAAAGCCTTCTCTCCACTCTGAGTCTTCACGTGTTCTTGAAGTGTAATCTTTCTTGAAAAGGTTGTGTCACACAGGATTCTATTTCATGATGAATATGTGGAATCTTCAAGGAAATACTGGTATTTACCCCTCGACCTGAAAGAAACTATATATAATAAGTTCGACATCTCATTTTTTGAGAGCATGTAATAGTAGTAACACAAGATTTTTCAAATATAGTGGGGCATTAATAAAAATGTGAAAGGAAACAAACAACTCGTACTAAAGAAGAAGCTTAAAGGAAGAGAGAAATGGAAGGTTGAGCAAATACTAACAAATATGTAGTTGTAAAGAAATTATTAAAAAAAAAAAGTTGCAAAATAAATAACTAATTATGAAACATCAAGGAAAATTACCAGATGAATAAATACTGCAAAGAAATAGAGAACATGAGAAAAAGAGATCTGTGTATAATGTAGGATACAATAGCATAAAAGGATATCAGAAATTTTGACAAAAAAAAAAAAAAAAAAAAAAAAAAAAAAAATTTCAGACAAGCACAACACACATGCAGGGCACATGCAGGACAATGCCCCAGAGCGGCACTTTTTTTTTTTTTTTTTTTTTTTTTTTTGGGGGGGCACTTTTGGTGAAAAAAAGGTAAAGCAAATTCCCTTTAATGTACTTTTAATGCATGATTTATTTATCATGAGTTGTCAGGTTTAAAACATTCTCAGGTTACATGTGAATCATGCTAGTGACCAGATGTGCAAGGTGGTGGTGTTGGGGGGGGGGGGGGAGCGGCACTTACCCATGTCAGGGCCCTGCACACCAATCAATAATCTCATAAATCACCGTTTCCCTCCCCCCCTCCCTCCAACTCAAGGTTGGCGGGAAAAGTAACATTCCTCAGAAATACCACCAGAAGCCTGTAAATATATATATACATATATATATATATATATATATATATATATATATACATATATGTGTGTGTGTATATATTGTACACACACACACACACACACATATATATATATATATATATATATATATATATATATATATTGCAGAAACCACCAGGAAATTGTAAAAATCGAATACCGAACCTTTTCGTCTATTTAAGACATCTTCAAAGGTACAGAAAAGCAATACAGAAACAATATATATATATATATGAGAAGAAAGGAGATTTGGAAAGGTCCCATGTTACAAATGGTCACACACCAAATTCAAATTCATATCATCTTCAAATTTTAGATTCAATATTTCTTTCCTTAATCCTTTTGGTGGACAAATAATCCACTTAACAATTGCCCCGTTCTAATACTATATTTGTGTTGACTTATTCTTTTGCCTGTTTGGCCTATGTAAATAAAATCACAATTTTTACATGGTATGCTATAAATACAACCTTCTTTTTCCTCTTGGCAAATTCCTAATTAACAAGCTCTTAATATTGTTTTTCAAAATACTACCTAGATAACAAATTTTTTTAAAATGCTAGGAAAACGGATTGAATTGTTATGGTACGGAATTGTTAACATATTCTTATAATTAAATTGTTTGACCTGTGAAGTATTAAGAAAACATTTCAAAGCTTTGATTTTTGTCTTGTCAATCAGATGTTTTGGATATTTCAAATTTTCTCCGTCATAAATAAATTTTATCTCTTGATCCAAAAACTCAGGGGAACAAATTCTATAAGCTCTCAGAAACATTGATGAAAAAACTGACAAACTTAGAATCTATTACACATATTTCAGGTCTTCTTGAAAAGATTTGCAGTCTTCCTCTGTACTTTCTTTAGTAGCTTCACATCATCTGCAAAGAAGTTCATATAACATTCCACACCTTCATCCATGTCATTTATATATCTAGCATACACTATCGGAGCCAATACAGAGCCTTGTGGGACTCCACTTACCATATCTTCCCAATTTGAGTTCTTGTCTCTAAGTACCACCCTCATTTTTCTCATGTTCAAGAAATCTTTCATCCATTCCAGTAACTTTCCTTGTATTCCATCTTTTATTCCAATTTTCCTTTGTAGCTTTTTCTGTGGTACTTTGTCAAAAGCCTTTTGTAAGTCCAAGAAAGCACAATCTGCCCATCCGTCTCTTTCTTGTATTATTTCTATTAATCTTAAGTAAAAGCATATAAAGTTTGTGGTACATGATCTTCTACTTCTAAAACCAAATTCCTTTGGATCTAGTATTTTGTTTTCTTCCAAGTGTTTAATCCATTTATTCCTCATAACAACTTTTTCACATATTTTTGCTACTGTGCTTGTAAGGGATACCGGTCTATAGTTTCTCGGATTTTCTTTGTCTCCTCCTTTGTATATTGGTACAATATTTGCATTTTTCCAATCTTGTGGTACTTTTCCTTCTTTGAGTGAGAAGTCAATCATCTTATGTATTTTGTCTGTTAGTTCATCTATACACTCTTTCAATATCCAATTTGCAATTCCATCTGGTCTGTGTGACTTTCTGACGTCAAGGTTTTTTATTTGGTCTCTTATTTCTTTCTGTGTCACTGTTATTTTTTTCATTTCGGGGGATCTTCCTCACTGTCCTTCCTCCCAAGTTTGTGAGCTTTCAATTGTAAATACAGACTTAAAATGACTCATCATAACTTCAGCAACTTCTACATCACCTACATACTCTTTATTACCCTTGTGCAGTTTCACCATTTCATGTTTGTCTTTTAGTTTATCATTTACATATATGTAAAATAGTTTAGGTCGGTCTTTGCATTTATCTATTATATCTTTTTCATAGTTTCTTTTTTCCTCCGTATGTATATCTACATATTGGTGTCTCAGTTTGAATTATGTTTGCCATTTGGTCTTTTTTTTTTTTTTTTCATCTTTTCCAGGCATTGTCTCTTCTATCTTTAGCTTCACTACACTTTCTGTTATACCAACACTTTATGTAAACCCTTTTTTTCTTTTATTTGGTACATATTTATCTGTTCCCTACTTGAATATTTCTTTTAATATGTTTCATTTCTCTTCCATCTTTGTTTCTTCATTTGAAAATTTTTTCCAGTTAGCATTTTGAATTTTTTTTCTAGGTTTTACAAAGTCCATTTTGTTGTACATTAATCTTCCTTCTCTATATTTCTCATTTCTTCTCACATCATTTTGTTCTTTTAGTTCGAACTCTATTAATATGTGTGTGTTTCTGTGTGTAATATATATGTATATACATACATACATATATATATATATACATACATACATATATATATATATATATATATATATATATATATATACATATATATATATATATATATATATATATAATGTATATATATATATATGCAACAGTAATCACATAAAACACGTGAATAAAGAAATTTTCCTTGAAACCACAAGGAAATCGTGGTTTCAAGCAAAATATATTGTACTGTATGTATATATATATATATATATATATATATATATATATATATATATATATATATATATATATATATATATATATATATATATATATATTTACATCCTGTACTTGAAAAAGCTGTAACAAGCAATACGTAGTACCAATAAAGGTTTTGATCTCACAAGGTGTTTATTCTCACAAAATATTGGTATTTTTTGCAGAGGCCTACGCCCACCCAATAATGAAGGAAGTCAGAAATCAATGAGTGATTCCTTTACTGCTTTTCATTTGTCAGGGAACATTTTTGACCCCCGCCCCACCCTCCACGCACAGGATTGACAAGCAAGTGAATATATGACATTTGGCAGAAATAGAAGACCATAAGCAAAAATATTATCTTAGACTGGGGGAAGAATAATCTAGACAATCGAACCCTGCCTATAGCTAGGTTAGGTTACACTCACCCCTCACCCCACAGTTCCATCAATGACTAAAACAAGGAGCATGGCGGGAGTAGTTTGTTGAGTTATGGTTATTTAGTCACTTAAAGTAAATTAAAATTATTTCTTTTCTGAAAACGTATTTGTGTCGGAGGCAATCTTACTCACATAATTATCAAAAAGACAACATAAGCCTACTTTTTGGTTAGGTTATGGAGATATTTCACTGCATGTATTTGGTGTATTCCAATCCCAAATAATGTATGTTACTCCTGTAACCCACAACCTTTGCAGCAAAGAAAATTTACCGTGAATAAACTAAGAAACGTACAACTTAATTTGTGGCTTTGTATCTATGGTCGTTGGATAACTTATTATCCAAGAACAAAGCAGTGAAAAAGAGTTCTGACAAAACTACATTCTGCCTACCAAATTGGCAGTGCCCATAGGCCATATCATTGAGATTGAAACTAACATCAATCCAGGAAACCTCAATTTATGAACAGATAAGGAAAATAAATTCTGTCTCACAATAAATACAGGACGGGTGCCCAGAATAACACTTCCTTATCACCTGCATGGTTGTTGTCCTTTCTAATACTATGCCATTTCTTAAGTTGGATTTTCGTACCGAGGACGAGTTAGTGGCAGTCCCCTCTATTTAAATGCGAAGAGTGTGTATCCAATTGGCACACCTCCACCAATCTAGGGTTTAAGAGACTTAGATCGTAAACAAAGGTGGATATTTTTTAATATTGCTGAGATTTACTTTTAACTTAATTTGAACATATTTACTGAGGAGTCAGTATATTAAAAATTGTATAAAATATGTAAAATATACTTAAAGGGACTGAAAGAAATTAATATAAAATTTAACTCCTGTCACAAATTTCCTGGACAGTGGAAGGAGAAGGTGGTGGTTGTAGGGGCGTGGGAAATACGTACCTTAAGTGAGATGAAAAGGGGGATGTGATAGCTTACAGTGGGCAGCCGAGGTCCAGGAGATATGTATCACAGACCGGGACCACGCACGCTCTCTTCACGGCGTGCGTGTACGTAAATCAAAGAGGGGGGGGGGCAACTCATCAAGTTGACCGTCCTAGGCTAATAAAACGTGCATTCCTATTGTGAGTTTTAATGAACTAATTAATTCTACAATCATACACTGGAATCATGCTACTTGTCATTTAGCAATGTGGGTTAACAGTTAACTGGATTTCACTCATATATCCTATCTATTCCCTGCGCTGTACTACTATCTAAATAACTTATATTAAAACCTCTTAACTTAATGTCTTCTACTGAGTGTGGAGACGTCTTCAATAGCCGCGGATTCCTCCTGCTGAGTTCAGATAGGCGCGGGCCCGCTTCTGGATCGGGCGGGAACTGATCGAGCTTGTAGCTTGGCGTTTAAGGACGGGCGTTGAGGTTGGTTTTGCAAGCAACACACTTCACCGACGTGTTCCTGGTCACTTCACTGCCAAGTTCCTATCCAGTCAGGATGCTCCGGAAAAAAGGGGGGGGGGGCTGGTACGTAACTAGTCCAATAACCTCATCACGACACCATTCTAATCCGTTCCCACGATGGTCTGGATGTCACTCGTCCACTGCACTTTGAGAAGTTTGTACCCGAATCACTCGTGTAAGGTCTTACAGTACGCAATCAGTCACTTAAGGAGGAAGGTCCTCCAAAGCCACATAAGGGAGGATAGGGCGCGATTGAACTTCCGAGAATACGAGCGGCCAGACCTCCCTAGTTGGACCCAATGGAAAGACTGCTCAGTGTCCAGCGGTATGTCAGGTCAAATGCCCGCCAACCGGCATCCAACGATGTCGATACTTCTACGTTCCCGTCACTAGTTTTGAAGGGAACGACGAACAATGTTTATGTGGAGGTTGAAACAGTTCCAATTGTTCCTTGAGGGTAGACACTATTCACGAGCGTGTAAGATACGATCCTAATTAATCTAATTAACTAGCTTAAACAATATGCGGCAAGCGCGCAGTGGGGGGGGTAAAGACCGTTAGACCTAAATCGTATGGTAACACTTGAATGAAAAAACTCTCAGTCTAATCATAGAGTAGCAACTTACAAATGCAATAAGAAACAGTAAACTTGAGAAATTGTGGAATCCCACACTTAATATTAGACATTCGTGATTTTGCACGTAGGCATACGTACACTTAGCACTAAAGGGAGGGGGGAGGGTTTCCTTGAGCAATTAGAAGTCTCTCTCAACTTCGTTAAGGCACTGTAATTGATTGCCAAATTGGCACAATAGCTAATGAGGATAAGGAGAGGGAAAATATCAAGTAGTTACTAGAAGCCTTAAGAGTTCCGGTAATTCCCCAGAGTAAAGGGAATGAATGACCGAAACGGGGTGAAATCAGACGAAAGAAAATGAAAAATAAAAGGTAAGCCGTGTGTCACGACCCAAAGTTGTGACAACTCCTGATGAAAAACCATACTGTATCATTGTATGTTAAATTAACTTACTTCACAAAATAAAGGAAGTAGCCTACTTTCCATATCACTTACATCCATAATGATATTTTTTTCCACTTGTCATCTCAAAGAGTCGTTTGAAATAGATATTTTGCTTATGGCTAGGCACCCCTCTAAGTTGTTACATGTTTGGAGTTACAGATTTGTAGTCGACTTGCAAACTCTTACTCTCATTTTTACGAATTCATCATTAAAGACAACTTGAGATAACGTTCCTCAATCTGGTTATCTATCATCTCAGGAGTAGTGATAACTGTTTCCCCAATCCCATACTCTTCATATAATTCATTCATATCAATATCGTGAATGTAACAGGGCTTGACTGCATCATAAAATTCTCCAAAGGGTCCGGCACTACTACAGCGTGCCGTTCAACTACACTTTTTCATGTGCCGTCAATATCCACGCGAAACGACCAAAGATTGTGTAGTAGTTTTAGTTCGGAACAACGGCAGGACAAATGAAAATCAACACAAAATATCTAATCTCTTTCTTTTGGTAATTAGCCACAAGGTGCGACACTAGAAGTGTCACATGAGAAATATAGGTGAAGCTCGGACTAAGGCCACAGCTTAGTGGAGCTTATGGTTGTAGCTGGACGTGGAGCCTAACGTCAGCGAGGCGGTAGCAGATGATGACGGCGAGGCTCGATGGGACGGCTAGAAGACTGGACGAGATGTAGTTTGTGCGCTGGTCGGTACTGTTCTGCCCATCTCGGCGAAACGCCGACCTTAGGAGGCTGGCGGGAACGTGAGGAGATTTCCAAGTTCCTGATTGGCTGACCGCTGGCTGGCAGGGACACCCTTGCGAACTACGCTTGCCAACTACAGGAACTTGGAAAGGCTAGCTCCGAAGATTTCTTTGATTAGTGTTTGACGGGTCGTAGGATGCATCACGTCACTACAAGTTAAAATACAAAATTATAACAATGTAATTATAATCCATTATAGTAAGTGGAAATGGGAGAGGAAATCTATGTGGATAAAATGTATCATAATGATGGTGAATATTGCAAAATGTGTTGTATTCTCGGATAGTGACAATAAGATAGTGACGTTATGACGCTTGAAGCCAACGGCCAGCGCGTCACATGAAGTAAGACACGTACCAATATTAAGTCTCGCATATGTATTTGTTTGCTTTATTATATATTGCGAATAAATAAATAGATAAATTATTAGTATTAATTGTGCAGCGAGTAGGATTTTTATATCAATTATATACATTTGTATGTTCAAATTTGCACGATTTTACTCCCACTTATCGTTTTAAGCTGTGTGAATTTGTGATTACTTTATTTTTATTCTATAATGTTACTAGTATGACTAAAAGGTAAGCTGGCTATATTCATATATGATTTAAGTTTATCATTAAAAAATAAAAAATAAATTAGCTCGTGACCCCTTGTAAAGTAATCTTCATGTAATGCAACCCTGGTAGAAACCTACAGCTGTATTCATAATCATAAAATAATTACTAATATTACGTGGAAGTCGAAAATGTACTTCTATGACATGACATTGTGCTTGTCTATAAAAGTGACATTTTTACAACATTTAGTGTTTTTATAAATGTGATTATAATGAACTTAAAACTATGAATCAATCAAACATTGCATATTTATAATATTGAAATTGTTTATTTTATAGTTATTGTAAAAGTATGCATAAATATAATTTGCTCACATAATGTAATCACATGAGCCAAAAACTATACATATATATGAAATTAGATGATGAAATAATGTATCAACATTTGTAATAGTACAAATATCTAATTTTGTCGTCTTCCAGTTTCCTTTTTTTAATATTATTCGCCATATGTCACTGCTATAATTGATTTAGTACATCTCATATCTTTGAATATATATTTCCCATCTTTCGTAAATAATTTTTTTTTTTTATATTTCGTATTGTACAAAAGCACCAACTCTCAGATTTTCCATTAATAGAAAAAATCCTGAATTAACAATATTTCCCTACTTTATTCTACTTAAATAAATTATTTAAAAAGTTTTTATAATTTGATATTTTTTAACTATGTGAACAATTACATTTACGACTATTAAAAAAGTTTGTTTGATTTTGTTCGGTTGGTATTTCTGATGTTGTGGAGTACGTCTGCTAGCGGAAGAAAACACGAGTGTTTTGGACTGACAGCAAAAGGACAGGAGCCGCATGGGTGAGAAAATTAACAAATTAAATGTGTTTACAGGTTTTATTATATACGAGAATGATAAATCGCATAGCAAACTGTGAGGAAAATTTATAAATAAGTAGTAAAAGTTCAAAAGTATCCACATTATCGTAAGACCAGATTGTATGTTTTGCGAAGAGATTCAGATTGTGACTGTCATCAAATATTGACATATTTTATTAATTAGTATGGTTATATTTGTGCATTAGTATTTTTTCAACTTTTGCCTAACCATAGAACGTTATCTATATGTCTATGTTTCCAGTAGAATAGTAAAACATGAATAAGTGTTACTATGTATCAAAATGTTAAGATATTCTATATATATAATGATACTAACCGTATGGCGTATCATCGTTATCTATAATCGTATGATTAGAGTAGCTGGCAGGTTAAAAAAGAAATAAAGTCTGTTAGAATAGCATTGTACTTTTCTTCATTTTGTACACTAAGTAAGTGTGAAAGACAAAAGAGTTTGCAAAATTATTATCGTTTTTATATTATTTTATGTATTAATTATTGTTTGTGTAAAATTTAAATGGCTTTATAATCTAGCCAGAGGAAGACTTGGCAACAGAAGGGGGGCGGGTTATCTGGATATAACTACGAGTAAAAGTTTGGTGACAAACCCTAGCCTAGGAAGGGTAACATGAAATATGCCATACAACAGCAGCACAAGATAGAATAGTTAAGTCAAGTCTTTATTGTGTCACCTTTGTGACTGCACTTCCCATTAGCAGAGTTGACGAAGAAAATGGTGGTAATTGTCAACAATATATTTTTATTATTTTACACTTATTATTGTAACATCTATTATGTGTTTATTTACATTTTATATACTTGAGGCAAATGAGAATGGACACTCAGTATTCACTTTATATAAATATATACAAGAAGTGATGAATTATTATATCATTTATATGGTTGAATCTGCTAGTTGAGAACACGGGTGTTCTCGGTGGTTGACCCAAAGGTCAAGTCAATGACCCAAAGGTCAAGTCAACTTGACTGAGGGTCAGATCACACAATAGGGGTCCTGTTGAAGCTTGCCACTACCACCAAGATCAGACATCGTGTACCTAACATACCTATTACATGTGTGTGTGCATGCTAGTACGGAATAAATAAATGACACTCAATCTATGGGCATGTCTTGCAACATTATACTCGTTTTAATATCAAATGATGTTCGCCAAGCAGGCTAGTGCGATAGAGATTGAAGTGACAGTTCATTAAATTCCACACTCTGTGAGGGGCACCATCCTAGCCTCCTGATAGAGGGGGTGGGGCATGATGTTAAGCCAAATCAGAAATCAAATGCATCATTATTTATTCCAGTGAGAGTGACTGTATAGATGATATTGTTATGCAAGGAAAGGTGTGGGCATAGGGGTTGCTTATGTTTGAATATTTTGACGCAGCTCGAAGGGATTTTTTGAGGGGGGTCGCCGATGACGTGAAGCGGCCTTGCTGTGGTTGTACTGTGTCTTGCTCATTGCCTCCAACCCAGGGCACTGGGCAAAGTACGGAGGTGACGTGTCATCCATGAGGAGCTAAGAAGTAGGGGGGAAAGGGTGGTGGATGAGAGTGAAATGGGTGGGAGTCGGTACTTGCCATTGACTTGGCTACCTCCTATATTAGGGGGAAAAGCTTTTGGTCTATAGATAGAAAAAATTACCTTAGGAAAATCAATTACAAAATGGAAAATTTGTGAGCTAGATTACTGTTGAAAACCCTGTATCTACCTCCTTAGCCAAAGGGTCTTGGAAACCTTGCAACATTACAGCAGAATTTATAACATTGTCATTTTAATTTACTGAGGTTAGGTTAGGATGAGAATGGAATGAATGTGAGTGGGTGGAAGACTTTTGACTCGGCTACCTCCTCGATAGGGAGGTAAAAGCCAAGATATATAGATAGATAAATAGGGAGCCAGTTATATGACTTAGCTGGGGTACCGAGGATAAATGTGAAAAAAAAAAAAAATTGTCATAATTTCTTGCTCCAATGCTTCCATAAGTTCTGATGGTCCTGCAAGATGAAAGCCAGAAAGAATTATCTGGCTGCCACCAATCTTTGTAACCCTTATGTTTTATTTATTATTGTTATTACTATTAATTTATTTTATTTTATTTTTTAGAAGTCTTAATCATATACTAAGTGCAAAAATGGTTGAAAGGCTTGTTAATGTCCTCGTCTTTCTGCCACCAATCTTTGTAACCCTTATGTTTTATTTATTATTGTTATTATTATTATTATTTATTTATGTTTTTTTTTTTTTTAGAAGTCTTAATCATATACTACGTGCAAAAATGGTTGAAAGGCTTGTTAACATCCCCGTCTTTTCCAGATGAATAATGCCAGTAAACTCGCTTGAATCCAAGGCACTCGATGAATTTTTTTTACATAACTCGTACATAGAAGGCTACTGTGCTACCAGAGCTGATGCCGTTTTGTTTGCAAAGCTCGAAACTCCTCCAGCACCAAGCCATCTGAACTTGAGTCGCTGGTTTAGACACATAGAAAGCTTTGGTGCTGAGAGACAAAATTTTCCCAAGTCCAGCAAAGCAGAAATAGAAATTGTTCACAATAGCTATAAGGTAGGAACAGGTTTTTGGCATGCATTGTATATATGACATTTTCTTCTACTCATTCTTTCTTTTCCCTTTTTCTTTTTTCTTCTTTCTTCTTGTTGTTTGTGAATATAAATAAATATATATATATATATATATATATATTATGGAGAAAGCATACGCTGGACTCGACGTTCGTCAATTTATTCCGACGTTTATATATATATATATATATATATATATATATATATATATATGTATATATAGAGATATATATATATATATGATATGGTTTAACATCACACATTCCTACCCCCTATTGGGAGGCTAGGACAGTGCCCCTCTTAGAGGGCTTTGTAGCATATATATATGTATATGTGTGTGTGTATATATATATATATATACGGTATATATATATATATTTTTTCATCTTGCTGCATAACTTCTGACTTGGGCAGGGATGACCCTTCATCCATGAGGAACTAAGATGAGAAGGAAACAAATGGGAAATAGGCAAGAACGGGTTTACCAACAGAGTGGTCAACAAATGGAATGGACTTAGTACCTATGTAGTGAGCACTGAAACTATCGGTTGCTTTAAGAGGAGGTTAGATAACTTTATGGATGGGGGATAATAAGTGGTAATGGACATGGAACTGCCTAGTGTAGATCTTATGGCCTATTGCAGTCTCCTTTTTTCTTATGTTCATATGTTTGGGATGGGTGAGGTTGGGTACATGCCTGGGCTGGCTACCCCCCTATATTGGGGAAGAAGCCTATTGGTATATAGAGATAGATTGATGGGATGGACTTTGTACCAGAATTTATTCATATTGCTCGTCAAACCAATGATCATATTTTGATTTTCTTGATAATTCAACAGTTATTATTTTTTTGGAACCCCAAAATCTGGAAAGTAATATCGATGTTTGAATATATTTTGAACTGTGCCATTGGCTATATTCTTTTATAAGAGGGTAGTTAATATTGTTTTTTAAACCAATTAGATATTCAAGAAGATTTAGATTAATTACTGTAATGGTCTGATAAGTGGCTAATGAAATTTAACACAAGTAAATGCAAGTTTATTCACATAGGTAAAAATAACAGTACAATTACAAGTTATTTGGAAATTCATTGACAAAAGTGGATAGTGAAAAGGATCTCAGCGTAATTATCAGTAACGATCTCAAATCATCTAAGCAGTGTATTTCAGCCTCTGAGAAAGCAAATAAGATTGTAGGACTGATTGCATGATCTTTTGACTTCAAAAGTCCATCCCTCATTAACAAGCTATATAAATCGTTAGTTCGTCCCTAGTTGCCCTCCGAAATCCCCATTTTCCTCTTAAGGTCATTGTCCACCCTCAGTAGACAATTGCTCACCCTTCTTATTTTCTTCTTCCTTTTGTTCCTCAGCTGTGAGCTAAAGTCCTTCCCCCACTCAATTGTTCCATCTCATCCTTAACCTTTCCCAGTATTCAGTGACTGCTCCCTACCTCCCTCTCTCCCTCCCCCTGTTCCTCTTATATATTTTCAGTCTTGTATGTTACAACTATGGACTTGAAAAAGCTGTAATAACAAGCAAAATGTCGTACTAATAAAGGCTCCGTCCTCACGTGGTGTTTATTTCGATAGACTTGTCAGCAACTGTCACTTTCATGCAGGTAAATACATATGCACCTACACACACACACAGATAAATACACACATATATACATACACACACACACACACACACACATATATATATATATATATATATATGCATACATGTGTACATGCATAATTAACATGGGCCCTTATCTCCTTATAAGGGGGGATGGTTGAGTCAAAGCACACCCCACTGCATGCGAAACCATAGAGGTCATGGACAAGAAATTTAAGGATAGTTATAGAAAGGAGGGATTGTGAAAGTTGGAAGTGATCCATGTTTATTTTTGAGTAGATATTCATTTCCAACAGTAAACAATTGTTAGTTGGTGGTGTCATTGAAAGCATGCTGGTCTCGTATTTGCTTTGTTGTGGGTTGGAATCTGGCACTCCTCTCCAATTCCCAGTCGTGACGGTTGGCCACCTGCCCCAATAGCCCAAGCATATAAGGGAAAGGTGATGATTTTGACCACAGATACATGCTTCCTGTCTTAGGCTCATCATCACCATAAAATGTTGCTGTGTGACACTGCTCCATAGGGGTGTCGCTAGTGTGCCAGAAGTATTCAGGGCATATGCAGCCCATGCCCTGTGTGTGGTTGGGAAGCCTTCAGTGTCTAATTTTATGGAATTGTTGTGAAATTAACTTGACATATATGTAGTATTTGCAATGAAGACTTCAGGATTTCTTATATATATACATGCCAATGGCTATTTCCCCCTTACAAGAGAGATAGCCAAAAAACAAAGGCATAAAATCCACTCTCACCCATTCCATTCCCACATACTCTACTCCCATCCACCCTCCCTCCCTCTTATCTTGGCTCCTCCTGGATGATGGGTCATCCCTGCTTCTTGCCCACTACCCTGGGTCAGAAGCAGTGTAGCAAGACACAGCACATCACAGCAATGCCACTTCATTTAATCGGTGCCCCCCTCTCCATCCCTTCATGTAGAAAAAAAGAAGATGGGGAGAAATCCCTTCAGGCCTTTATGGATATGGATTTTTTTTTCATAGATTTGGATAAATGAAAATGAGATACAGAATATTTTTGAGCATGTTTCACTTTAAACCTGAAATTGTTTATGCTTTTGGCAGTTCACCATGAGTACAGCCGAGGAAACCAAAGTGGAGGTGGACAAGGAGAAGGAGCAAGAGGATTACGTTGATCCGTGGACAGTCACCGCATCGTCACAGAAAGGAGTTGATTATGATAAACTGATCGGTAAGTGCTACTTTTTCTTTGTTATAAGAAATGACCACAGGATGAATTAATAAAGAGATAACATTCTGCAGTATTGGGGTTCTTATAGTACGGACTGTTAATGCTCATAAACTATAGGCACAGCATGTATAATTACCTGTTACACATTGTAGTGTGTGTATGCAGTGTTGGGATTAAAAATTTTTAACCAAATTTTCTCTCACGGGGCCAGTAGCCAGTAGATATCACTTAGGCTGTATTGTAGCCTGTTTAAGCCAGTTTTTGATAACTGGTTCATGGAGCTCATGAAATTCCATACGTTATCCAACCCTTATCCAGTTCAGATGACATCATGAGAGAGATTTCCCAAATGAATTGTGGGGCAAACTGGTGGTCCAGATTCCCTAGGAACTGGGTTTTGTCTGAAAAAGGTCCGAGGCAACAGGTTGATTAATGATAGAGATAGTTACAAGTGTAGTGTGACAGGACAGTGTTTATTTTCCATGCAATTTCCAGACATATTTGGGTCCAGCAAAATAGATGAAGCGTTACTTGAGAGGTTTAAAAAAGTGACTGGGACGGAACCTCACCACTTCTTACGGAGAGGGATCTTCTTCTCTCATAGAGAAATGCATAGGTATGCTGTTCACAACAATCGTATACAATTGTGTTTTACTTTTTTGTCTTTCCATTATACTGTTTTTGACTTTCAATCTGGTTGCTAAGATTTCATTAATTTGATAATGATTGTAATATTTTTCATAATTTGTGTATACAGTTAGTGTATTTTGTCACTGATGAATGTGTTATAGACACAGTAGACACAGTTTTCATTCATTTGAAAATTTTAATATTTTTCATGTCAAATGATATGTGTATACAGTGTAATTTGTCACTGATGAATGTGCTACAGACACAGTAGATATCATAAATCCTTGGTGTCTTTCTTTGTAATTATCTTTATTATAGTATTCATACCATAGATTATGATCTACTTCATGAATACTATAATGCATTATGTTTAAGATTGTCCTAGACATAATGTATTTACTTTTTATGTTCAATATTTTTATTTAGTTTTTTAATATTTATTTTCTTTTTGATTGAAATTATCTTCTTGTGTGATTATTTGTTTCTAATCTTCATTTTGCCTTAAATGTAAGGATCCTGGACCTTGTTGAAAAAGGCAAGAGTTTCTACCTGTACACAGGACGAGGGCCGTCATCGGACGCGATGCACCTCGGCCATCTCATCCCCTTCATGATGACCAAATGGCTCCAGGACGTCTTCGATGTTCCTCTTGTCATCCAGTTGACGGATGACGAGAAATACCTGTGGAAGGACCTTGAACTGGGGACCTGCAGGAAGCTGGCGAACGAAAATACAAAGGACATCATCGCCTGCGGCTTTGATGTCAACAAGACTTTCATTTTCTCTGACATGGAGTTCATCGGTGGAGAGTTTTACAAGTAAGAGGGTTTCTTTTCTCTTGTATCTTTCCAATTCAGTCGCGACACACAAGCCGCAGTAATTTCAATCTGTTTCCCCCCGATCTCTCTTGCAGAAGACCCGTGGCTTCTGGGAAACTGGGTTGTAGCCTCCAGGTGGGATCATAATTCTCTTAGGAAAGTGTTGTTGTTCTCCAGGGATCGTCAGTGTGGGGGCATTGTAGTAAGAGATATTCTGTCATCTGTGTGGTGGTTGTATCTGGGGCAGTTTGAACATGTGACCAGGCTTGTTCTGTGTTAGTAATGTCTTAACCCCTTCCATACGGTGCCACACACGTAGGCGTCATGAGGAGCAAGTGGATTCGCGACGCTGCCATATCGGCGTCTTGATTATATCTATTGTAGTCGCCCCTGTGTTTTTACATTCTCCCAAATGCGCCCTTAATCCCATTCTCTGTGGTTTTCAAAATTCGCGGGTGAAAGAGAGAACGATCGATATAAGCGGCGACTATATTTTATGATGCGAATATTATTTCGTTACGTCGTACGGCTGGCATTGGCTGCTGCCCGCGAGATTTAAGTCCCGTATTGAAGTGGTTAATAATGGATGGTATCAAGAGCACAAGCATGTTTTTTGTGGGTCTTATGTGGGAGCGTTTCTTTCTGTGGGACTTGCATCTGGGGGTTGTTGATGGAGTATTATGTCTGGTCATCTGTCAGGCCCTTCAAGAAAGACCATCAGATTCAGTACAACAACAACCTCCAGATATAAGTCCCACAGAAAGACAGAGAGAGAAAGAGCCCTCCCACACCTAACAAGAGCCACACTAGCACATTTGTGCTCATAACGCCATCCAGCATTGGAATGGTACCAACACAGAATAGACCTGGATACAGACTCAAACTGCCCTAGATCCAACCATACATACATATGTACCAAAGGCTTTTTCCCCCTTACAAGGGAGGTACCCAAAAAACAAGTACATAAAATCCACTCCCAGATCCAACCACCATGCAAAAGACACAGAACATCTCATACTACATTGCCCCATGTTGGCAGTACCCAGAGAACAACACAATATATCTTATTTGAGTGACAAATGATCCCTCCCGGAGGCTGTTGCCAGTTACCCGAAGGCTGCAGGTTTTCTGCAAAAGAGACCAGGGGCAATGGATTTATTGATTGATTGATTGATTTTGCGATTCAGTCACCACACACAAGACACAGAACTTGTTGTCATCTAGTGCTCAGGTCTCACGCAATACAGATGTGAAAAGAGGTGTTGTAAGAGAGAAGGTGAGAACAACTCAAATTGCTCATTATCCATAGCCACAGCATCCACTGAGGTGTTAGTCACTGTCATACAATTTCTCAAGAAAAATGAATTGCAAAAGCAAAAATGAAGTTCATAGGTATGATTGTGTTTCCAAAAATACTGACTACTGTCAATTATCACATTTTTACTGCATATTTCCCAACTAAATATTTACTTTAGTCTGGCATTTCTTAGTACATACATATACATATACCAAGGGCTTTTCCCCCCTTACAAGGGAGGTAGCCAAAGTCAAAATCCACTTCCACCCTTTCATCCCCACATACTCCACTCCCACTCACCACCCATCCTCCCTCCCTCTTTTCTTGGCTCCTCCCAGATGACAGGTCATCCCTGCTTTTCACCCACTGCCCTGGGTCAGAAGCAATGCAGCAAGACACAGTACATCCATGGCAAGGCTGCTTCATTTAATCAGCAACCCCCCCCCCCCCAAACACACACCCGTTTCCATCTGATGCAGAAAAAGAGAAGACGTAGAGAAATCCCTTTGGGTTGCATCAAAATATCATTCACACGTACCCCATCCCCATGCCATAATTTGGTAATATCAAATTATGTAAAACTTAAACCAACATTGTATTAATTTCGCTTTCACAGTGTGAGGAGCTGGGCATGGGGAAGAGAAAGTCTTACCCATTTTGTTCCAGTTATACTGATCCTCTTTGCTCATCTTTCCTTTAACCACAAGATAAATACACTGCATTACTTTCTCAGCACAACTTACAGTAGACCCTCAGTTCCCAACCACAATCGGTCATGGACTCAACTGCCCCAGATGCAACCACCACACAGGAGATACAAAGCACCACATACTACAGTGCCCCACACTGATAATCCCCAGACAATGTTGCAATGTCTTTCCTGAGTGACTTATGGACCCAACAAGTCGCCTGGAGGCCGCAGTAAAAGACAAAACAAAGTGGAAAAGATTGGAGTGAATTTAGAGAGATTTGGAGTAATTAAAAAAAAAGTGCAACCCAAAGGGATGCTTCTCTCATCCACTTCATATGTCACAATTATAGCTGTGAGCAAGTGGAGTTTTTTATTGTAAAACTGAATAGTTGGCCAGACAGTAGTTATGTGGATTCACGACTTTAAACCAAATCGGTCAATCAGATTTTCTTTTCGTAAAATTCAAATCACCTTAGAATAAATAAATCTGGAATGGGTGGGAGTGGTTTCTCTGCCTTTGTTTTTTGGCTACCTCCCGTGTAAGGGGGAAGAACGCCTTTGGTATATGTATGTTCATGACTTTAAACTGAATCGGTCAATCAGTTGTTCTTTTCGTAAATTTTACACCAACTTAAAATAAGACAATCCTTATTTTTCTTCTTTTTCTTCACAGAAATGTCCTGAGAGTCCAAAAGCGGGTCACATTCAACCAAGTGAAGGGAATTTTTGGCTTCGACGACAGCTCAGTGATTGGGAAGATCATGTTCCCAGCCATACAGGCAGCTCCTGCATTTAGTAGCAGCTTCCCTTTGATCTTTGGTGGCAAGAAGGATGTTCCGTGTCTTATTCCGTGTGCCATAGATCAGGTGGGTTTGTCGTCTGCCAGGCTTCGTAGGTTTGGTTTCAGCAAAATATCTGTTCCCTGTATTGGGGTAAGAATTATGTAAAGATGTGAAGTTTAGGGAGTTAGTGTCATCCCTGCAAACCTACATGTTGAGAGCAATCCTGGGCTCACCACAAAATACACATGTCCAGCATGCTCTAAACCCATCACCTTGAGCCGACAGACAAAGGGTTCAGTTCAGTGCAAGCCATGCAAAAATTGGGCCCACCTCACTTGCACAACACTTACTGACATAAAATACACAAACACCCACACCTGTGCTATTTGCCCACCCGTAACTTCCCTTCCATCATCCCACCCCCATACAGTACCCTTACCCACACCCCCACACTTGCAATCTTCATTCCCCCTTCCCTCCTACCCAAACACTCCTCCTCCTCCTCCTGACCCAGATCCTAATCCTTCTCCACCATTACCCCAACCCTGTACAGCAACCTACAACCCATACAAAATACACAACATCAACATCTTACAACATAACATTGATGGCATCAACACAAAAATACATGAACTCAAACACTTCCTCAAATGACACATCATATACGTTACCGTCACACAAGAAACAAAACTACAACGCTCACACAAAACACCCTCATTTCATAATTTCACTACCATTAGACACAACTGGACCAATGGCAATGGCAGTGGACTCATCACCCTGATCCACCAGTCCATCTGCTTTGTGGACACAAGTGCCACTACCAAAACCCTCCTCCCTACTTCAGAGACCAGAGAAAACCAGTCAATACAAATCTGAAGAGGTAACAAATCTACAATGACATTAGTTAACTTGTACATCCCTCCTACTATTTGCAAGCATGTTGCAAGGGCGGCAGTGAAACAGGTTGTGTGGTTCGTGGGTTTATTAATCGGTAGGTTATGTGTACAGAGGGGGCACGTCAAGTACCCAAGGAATCTAAAGAGCAACTGGGGTGTGGGCGAAGGCGCTAGGTGTTGTAAGCACACATACATAAAGGAAGCTTTGTTATAAGTATGAAAGGGGTCCTTGTAGTGGGAGGCATCAGGGGGTCAGGCATGCAGTACACCACCCTTGCACTAGTTCACATTAGTCCTATGTCCAGTATGCTATTCCACACCCACCAATCATCCCCCCACAGTTCCAAACACTTAGGCCTAACCTTAATCAAATCTCCACCATCCCTAACCTTATCCTGGGTGGTGACTTCAAGGCAAAGTTGTTGGCCTGGTGTGTCAACAACCCTGACACAGACAGAGGGTTTGATCCACAACTTGACTCATTGATTATCTTGAACATTACCCTTAGTCACACATACTCCATTAAACCCTCTACACCCTCTCCTCTCCTGACATTACCTTATGTTCTCCATGCTCCCAACAACCTCATGGAAAATGGTCGGAGCCCTTACATCTGACCCCCTTCCAGTCATCATCACCACCAAAATATGTTGGACCACATGGCATACACACACTCACCAACATTGCAAACTACAGCTATTCACACAACACTATACCCGACATCTGGAAGCATGGGAAAAGCATCCCCATCCCCAAACCCAACAAAGACCCAACAGTTCCAGCATCACACTGCCCAATCACACTTCTCTTCATCCCTTCCAAAGTCATAGAACGCCTTATAATACAACTCATCACAACACGTATCCCCTTGCTGAATCACAACACAATTTTAGACCACTAATACTCCACAAACACTTTCTGATAAACCTCACACAAAGAGTTTTTGATGGCATCAATTCAGATAAGCCCCCACACATAACATTTCTCATAACTCTAGACATCAGAACACCTCATAATACAACTCATCATAACACATACTCCCTTGCTGAATCACAACACAATTTTAGACCACAAGCACTCCACAAACACTTTCTGATAAACCTCACACAAAGAGTTTTTGATGGCATCAATTCAGATAAGCCCTCACACATAACATTTCTCATAACTCTAGACATCAGTAAAGCTTTTGATGCCATCCCCCATCACAATCTCACAAACGAAAAATATAACACAGACATGCACAATAATACTGAAAGGTGGTTGGCCAATTATCTGGCAGGTAGAAATGCCTATGTGTCATATATTGACCAATCATCGCACACCAGAAATTTTAAGAGCAAGAGTACCACAAGGCTCAGTTCAGTCCCCAATACTTTTTAATCTATGTACACATGATATATCCACACCTGACACCTCAGAAATACAAATCTCTTCTTACACAGACAACATAATTACATGCCCACATTGTAACAAAGCTGCAGAAACATTACAACCATATCTCAATACACTCAATACATGGTTCACTACAAATAGACTCAAAATAGCCCCAACCAAATCTACAGCCACAGTTCTCACCTGTTGGACAGCTGAACACAAATACATACCATGCCTCTATATCAACAACACTCTCATACCACACACACATACACCCAAGATTTTTTGCCATAACATACGATACATCCATGTCGTTCAAAAAACACATCACAAACATAAGGACTAAATCCACACCTAGACTTAACATGGTTAAATCAATTGGACAAAGCAAAAAAAAACTACAATATACAAACAATGCATATGCCCAGTGATGAATGATATGAGCCTTCAGGCCATACAAAACAAAGTCTGAAAACAATTGCAGGCTGCCCAAATACAACACCTATAGACCATTTACACCATGAAATGAAAGTCCTCTAAGTCAAAGATAACCTTGACATAAGAGGCACACAAACACTTGCCACATCCTCCACAAACACATCATATCCATTACACTACATAGCCAAACCCCCACACATGCTAAGAAACATCAAAACAACACCCAGATACCTATATCACACAAAAATACTCTATTGTCACTCTCCACAGACACCAGCCTACAGAAGCATATCCATAATCATATCACTCACTGCTGCATGCCAGACTCCCTGATATCCATCCCTCTGAATCCTCTCTCCCCTGAAAGGACAGAGTCCACCTGACCAGACTACAGTTCAGCCACCATCCAACCCTTCTAAGCTACCGGAAGAGGCTGGATGACAGCATTGCAGACAACTGCCCAAGATGCAACACTTCACCTTATACTGTACAACATATTATGAAAGACTGCATTGTACACAATCATGCATGCCAGCAACACAATATACACTATAAAGGATTTGTGGGAAAACCCCTTCCAGCTGTGGCATTCCTCAGGGAGACAGGACTGCTCAGCCGGTGTAGGGAACAAAAACAACCCCCCGGAGAGGGGGGTTGCCGATTTAATGAAGCGGCCTTGCTGTGGATGTGCTGTGTCTTGCGACACTGCTTCTGACCCAGGGCAGTGGACAGGGTGCAGGGATGACCCGTCATCCAGGAGGTGCTCAGATAAGAGGGAGGGTGGAGGGGTGTGGAGTGTGTTCAGGGATGGAGTGGGTGGAGGTGATTTTATGCCTTTCCCGTTTTGGCTACCTCCCTTGTAAGGGGGAAAAAGCCTTGGTATATGTATGTATGTATTATTATTATATATATATATGAACATATATTATATTATTCCTTTACGCATGTATCATAGAAAAAGATATATACATCACATCTTTACTTTAACTCACAGGACCCATACTTTAGGATGACGCGTGACGTAGCTCCCCGGATGGGCTTCGAGAAACCTGCATTGCTCCACAGCACCTTCTTCCCAGCGCTTCAAGGGGCCATTAGCAAGATGAGTGCCTCAGATGAGAACTCTTCCATCTTCCTCACAGACACACCCAACATGATAAAAAAGAAGGTACAGTAGAGCCCCAATTTAATGAATTATGGATTTGGAAAAGGATTATGACAGGATAGACAGGAAAGTTCTGTGGGAGCTTTTGTAGATATATGGAATTGGGAGAAAGCTGTTAAGGGCAGTCAAGAGTGTTAGAATTGGAAATGAAGAGAGCAAGTAGTTTTAGGTAAAGGTGGGGCATCAGGGATGTGTCATGTTCCTATGGCTGTTTAACCTCTTCACTCCGGGCCAAAATCTTGCGGGCAGCATTAGCTGCCAGACGTGCAATGTTGCTTCATAATACTCGCATTATAGAAAATAAAGTAACCCCTGTAATGCTCGTTCTCTTTCACCCGTGAATTTTGATAACCATAGAAAATATGATGAAGCCTGTTTGATTTGTTTGGGGTTCACACTGGTACAACTACAATAAATATAATCAACACGCCGATATGGCAGCCTCGCGTACCCACTTGCTCCTCATGAAGCCTATGTAGGCGTCACCATATGGAAGGGGTTAATGTGTACTTGAATGGATTGGTGCAGGAGGTAAAGGCGAGGGTAATAGGGAAGGGACTGACCCAGTAGTGGGCATGAGACTGATGATTCTTCATACACGAGTAGCTAAGAGGAGGAGAGGCAAAACAGATGGGTGTTGGAGTGGGTGGGGCCTTGACTGGTTACTCCCCCCCCCTATAAGGTGGAAGAAGCCTTTTAGTATATAGGTAAATATGTTATAGGGAACATTCAATAAAAATTAATAGTTCACATACATCTTTGAAGCAAATGTGGGGAAAACTGATTAACAGGCTGTTTTGTTCCGCAGATGAATAGATGTGCATTTTTTGGTGGATGGGACAATATTTGGAGTATAGATAGCTTGGTATAGGAACTGGTTAACTAAATAAAAAGGTTTCGAAAATATTTCTTCAAATGAATGTGAGGAACACCAATTAATAGTCCATTTCATCCCACAGATAAACAAATACGCATTTTCTGGTGGACGGGATAATATCGAAGAACACCGAGAAAAGGGAGGCGATTGTGAAGTCGATGTGTCTTACAAATACCTCACCTTCTTCCTCGAAGATGACGAGCAGCTGGAAAACATTCGTCAGCAGTATTCGTCGGGACAGATGCTGACCGGTGAACTGAAAGCAGAACTCATCAAGGTATACTTTCATTTATTTAAAATAGATATCTATTTTTATTAATTTATTTTATCTTGTTTATTTTTTTCTATTATAATGAGAGGAGGCAAGGCACCTGGGTTGGATAGGTATCATGTGGAGTGTCTAATAAAGGGAGTACAGCGATGGTGAACTGGCTGGTGAGATTGTTTAATGTTGGTCAAAAATAGAATAGAGTGCCAGAGGACTGGAGGAGTGCCTGTATAGTTTTGCTTTACAAGGGAAAAGAGGAGTTGGGAGGTAGGGTTGGTGAGGGAGTGTTGGGATGGTTTGAACACATGGAGGGAGTGCGTGGTGAAAGAGGTGTGGAAGGCAGAGGTGGATGGAGTTAACATAAGGGGGCGACCAAGGATGAAATAGGTGGATGGGTTGAAAGGGGCATTGAGAGGGGGAAATGTCTGTTGAGGAAGGAGGGGAGAAGGCTGAGAGAGGGGTGAGTGGAAAGTGTTTATGAATGATGCTGTGATGCATAGAAGGGGGTGGGTGGGGGATGGGGTGGGGTGTTAGGGAGCAGTTATGTGTGAATGATATTTGGACGCAGCCCGAAGGGATTTCTCCCCGTCTTCTCTTTTTCTGCATGAGGGGACGGAGAGGGGGGTTGCCTACTAAATGAAGTGACTATGCTGTGGATGTGCTGTGTCTTGCTGCATTGCTTCTAACCCAAGGCAGTGGGTGAGATGTAGGGATGACCCATCATCCAGGAGGAGCCAAGAAAAGAGGGAGGGAGGGGTGGTGAATGGGAGTGGAGTATGTGGGGATGAAATGGGTGGGAGTGGATGTATGCCTTTGACTTTTGGCTACCTCCCTTGTAAAGGAGAAAAGCCTGTTGGTATATATGTATGTATTGTTATTTTTTAAGTAAAATAGTGATAAAGATTGTGGTCAACCAGGCCCTATATGATCAATATTATTGCGCAATATTATGTATTGTACAGTATTATTGATGCCCGGAACCCCTTAGTTACAACCCAAATGGCAGATGGTGTCAGCCAAGTGGCCAATACTATTGCACAATAAAATTTATCATGTAGGGCCCACTTAAAAAAAAATTCTATAGAAGATGAACAGAGGTTTCCTTACAAGTGCACCAACACTGAAAATAGATTAGAAGTTGACATACTAGTAGCCCAAACTAAAACCTTTTCTAAGTTAAAACTAATTGGCATCAATGGAAAAAGAGACAGGACTCCATGAGTGTAGCTCCTTCCCTGGATAATACTATGAAGTATGAGTAAATATGTATTTAACTAATTGTAGTATACAGGAAAGGAGAAAAATTTGTTGGGTCCTGTCTCCTAATCTCCAATTTTTTTATACCTAGTCTCAAATTCACGTACACTTACAATTTAATCTTTGATTTCCAGATATCATATTTAGATTTTAATTTATGTTTTGTTTGAGCTTTGGCTATATCACTTTCTAAGCTATTCCACATATTTATGGATCTATGTGGAAAAACTATTTCTTCACATATTCTAGACATGTGGTCTTCCATAATTTGTGTTTAATTGTTGCCATTGCTAGTTATCTGAAGAGTACGGGTTTTCTGCATGGGGGACCAGGAACAACAGATTGATCGATTGTGTTTGGATACATGGGATTTTGGTTGTTTTTATAAGTCATTCACTATAAAGTAATGTTGTAGCACATTGATAAAATAAACTTTTTATCCCGCAGTCGGAAAAAGAAGACACTAATGTCGAATGTTCTGTATATTTCGATCACTATATAAGTCATTGTTAAAGTTGATTTTACAACTTGTTTCTTTCAACAGGTTTTACAGAAATTGATTCAGGATCACCAGAACATTCGACAGACGGTGACCGACGACAATGTCAGAGAGTTCATGACCCCTCGCAAACTGAACTTCCCGTATGACGTTGTTCAAATTGACGACGATTTAGGGAAAAAGGGAAAAGGAAAAAAGAAAGAAAAGAAATAGTATATCAGGAAGAAGAAAAAGAAAATGATAAAGACTTTATTTCCTAATTTGTGTTTTATTTCCATAAATGGAAGCTGCAGGTCTTCAGCGGGAGAGATCCGTGGGGCTATGTACTTGTTTTCATAAATACGGTAGAACCTCAGTTGTTGACCACAATCCATTCTAGAAAAACGTAACAGAACTGAGTTAGTCAAGGACCAAAACAAGTTTGCTGATCTGTTGGATACAGCTTTATCAAGGGAATATTTTTCCACAAGATGTTGAATCTCGCCCCAATGTCCATTGGGGCTGGTCGAAAACCAATATCATGGTCGCCTTTTGGATCACAACATTCAGAAATACTTTGGTCAACTACTGCAGCAAAAAATTCTGAAGGTTTTTGGTCAAGAACTAATGTTTTGGTCAACTACCTGAGGCAAATAATTAAAAAAAATTATGTTCAAGAATCTATTTGACTTGCAAGATATTTGAGAACTGAGGTTCTACTGTATTGCCAAAAGCAAGGTGACCAGAAGTGTGAAGGGAGATTGTGGCAATGGGGTGAAGGAGAGTTTAAAGTGCGAGAGACTGGAGGAAGTGGTGAGACAGGTGGAGGTAAATGTAGAATGAGGGAAATTTGTAAACGTCCTAAGCCGGGTCCACACTTGTTGCATTTCCACGAATCGTATCATCTTTGCATACCACCTCGTGCTATGATATGATGCAACATGGTATTAAACCCACTTGTCGCATATCCACCAACAAGTGGGTACAATACCCTGTTGCACCGTATTGTATCACTAGGTAGTACGCAAAGATTTAATGAAGTGGCCATGCTGTGAATGTGCTGTGTCTTGCGATACTGCTTCTGACCCAGGGCAGTGGACAGGGTGCAGGGATGACTGGTCATTCAGGAGGTGCTAAGATAAAAGGGAGGGTGGAGGGGTGTGGAGTGTATTCAGGGATGGAATGGGTGGGAATGATTTTATGCCTTTTTCTTTTTGGCTACCCCCCTTGAAAGGGGGAAAAAAGCCTTGGTATATATATATGTATGGTACGCAAAGATGATACGATTCGTGGAAATGCAACAAGTGTGGACCCAGCTTTAGGGGAATGAAAACTCATAAGAAATAGATATCTAGAAATGAATGCAGAGATGTCTGTATAAGGTAGTGGTTGTTGCTCGGGCACTGTGATCCTCCCTCATGCTGGACTTGGGATTGACAGCTATTACCCCTGGAGGTTGTATGTGGTTCATGGTGATATGGTTTAACGTCACAAACTCCCACCTATCAGGAGGCTAGGACAGTTCCCCTTACAGTGGATTTTGTAGCATGGAATTTAATTAACCATGCCCTTGGTTCAACTTGCCCCTGAGGAGGATTTGAATTGTCATCATCTTGATTTCCGCTGCAGGTAACGACACCCTAAGCTGCTTGGACAGTGAGCATCCAACAAAACACTGTATTTGCTACATGCACACCCGATTCCTTGCCTATCTAAGTTGGAATGCCAGACCACAGTGCAGTGATGTTCATGTTCCCAGCCCCAGGTAGGAGTCGAACTCTGCTGAATTATCACTTCATTGTCAAGTCATGTGGATCAGAGACTTGGAATTGAAGGGAGGCAGAAAGGAACAGCCGAGATTTGATTGAGGTGAAACAGAAAGGGGGCTGCTAGATGCAGTTCATTGAAGGTTGCAGAGATGGGTTTTGAGTTCAAATTGAACAAATTTAGGTTTAAGAAGGAAATGAGCAAGAACTGATATACTAACTTTATTTTTAAGGGAAGATTAGGTAACTTTATGGGTAGGGATGGCAGGTAGTAAGGGACATAGAACTGCCTACTGTAGGCCTTATGGTCTCTTGCAGTCTCCTTTCCCACCATTTTTCACTTTTACGCCTCTGGCGCCTGTACTGTTGGCCTGAGTGCTGTCCAAGTGGACTCAACAGCACCCCTGGCTGCCCTCGACCTGTGGCTGAGATGGTGGGTAAATCGGAGCAAGTTACCAAAATGACCAAGAATCGGAAAGTCACCGATTTGGCCCAAACTTACCCCACAGGCAGAAAGTCGAGCACAGTGCACGGCGAGGAAGACTCGAGGAGCCTGGGTCCAAGGGTGTGGTCACCAATCATATACAAACAACAGAAAACAAGCTGAAAAACATTAAAAACACATAGACGATTCAGAGGCCTAGATACCAAAGTACTTCAAAGATTATACAAACCCTATGACTTTGGGGAAGAGGGGAATGTCTGTTGAGGAAGGAAGGGAGAGGACGGAAGACAGAGGCGAGTGGAGAAAGGTTGTATATGGATGATGTTGTGACTGTATGAGGAGGAATGGGCGGGGGGGTGGGGTAGTGTGTGTGAGTAAATTTTTTTTGACGCAGCCCGAAGGGATTTCTCCCCGTCCTCACCTTATATGCAAAGGGGGACGGAGAGGGGGGGTCGCCGATTAAATGAAGCGGCCTTGCTGTGGATGTACTGTGTCTTGCGACACTGCTTCTGACCCAGCAGTGCAAGGATGACCCGTCATCCAGGAGGTGCTCAGATGAGAGGAAGGGTGGGAGGTGTGGAGTGTATTTAGGGATGAAATGGGTGGGAGTGTTTTTATGCCTTTCCCTTTTTGGCTACCTCCCTTGGAAGGGGGAAAAAGCCTTGGTATATGTATGTATGTATGTAACTACACAAATTACAAACAACATGGACAAAACACTTCGATTCGCCACCCACACCATACCCCCGTACTTAAAAACAGTAGAACTACATAAACAACTCAAACTTGAAGCCCTAACCACAAGACTACAGACTAGCAAGCAGAACCTGGAACCGCTTAACAACAGAAAACTCTCTTGGTACGACAAAGCCACGACATCGACACAGAGGACGGACACGACCACAATTGGTGGCAGAGAATTTCCCCGATATTCCATGGACCCCACACGTACAGTGGTTGTGAGTTTCGAACTAGGTTAGGACGGTTTACCTTGTTTGTAGGAATGAACGTGACTCGCGTCTCTGGGCTGTGCACCGCGCGACCCATGGGCGAAACGCATGGAGGAACAAAGGGACAAAGCGACTAGGATCATCAACTCGCCACAACCCCAGACATCAAAACCTGGAGTAACGAACACCTAGAAAATCGTATACATTGACACAAAAACAAAACAAAAAAGACCGTAATTACTGAGATAACCGACCTAGGATTAAGTGACCAAAACTATTCAAGGAAGAAGAAACAAACAGAAAATAACGAGGACCTCAAGCTTCATGGAAAAGGTTGCCAAGTCAACACCTCGACAAACCAACTGGACAACCAAGCAAGTAGGTCTGCCCCATACCTATATTAACTTGAACTTCCTTAATTTTCCAATTTTTTTCTACACTGTACCTCCTCCCCTACTCCCCCCCCCCTCAACTTTACCTATCATGCCCAGGTCAGGTACCTACCTTGCAATTAACCGACCATGGCTACGATCCAGTGGGGTGGGGGCAGCGGCGGCGCCAGGAATTTTTAGTTGGGGAGGCTAAGTGGGGGCTGAGCAAATTTTGGGGGTGGCTTATAGTACTATAATTTCCGCGTTAGCGTCAATCCGAAAGGCGTAGTCCAAGGTCCGCCATGGGGTCAAAGGGGCCGGCCTAGGGTCCTTGGTGGGGTCCAGGGGCACCGCTAGGATTTTTTGTTGGGGGCTGAGGAGGGACTCGACATGTTGACGAGGGGGGGTTGGTGGTCTCAGCAAATAAACTCAGATGATCATTCACGAACATCTGAACATGGGAGGCATACCATGCTGTTTTGATCCCGGTAAAAAAGTTTATTTTCTAACCTCACTTATCTATTGTTCGAGTGAGGTATATCGAGTTTCCAAACCCACTGCTGGAGGTCTATTATTATCACTTCACCGAGCTGCTATTCCACTTAGGTTGCAAAAAATTACACGGTACTTTGGGCAGGATTGTAATCAAAACCCCCTCTACATGCTCTGCATGCTGTGACTAGGGTTTCTTGAGCTGGATTAAATGTCTATGGGGTATTATTGTCTGTCAATCATCAAATTGTGTAACTGGGTAAGGAAGGAAATCAAGTGTATATTTTTACCGTGACCAATTCATCATGCAGTACATGCCATAGGAAATTCAGGGCCAATGTGGAAATTCGAAAGCTTATATAGTATTGTGGGCCCTGGCATCTAATCACCCTTTTAACCCATGTAGCATATACGTCTGTGTAAATTGCTTCATGAAACATTACTTGAAGTAGGCTATATTTCTTCAATTGTCGAATAAACAAAAATTTAAATAAGAATAAAACAAAAAGGTTTTACGGTTTGTAAAACATTTATATGAATGGAAATGTAATTCATATATAGCTGAACAAACACTTGAAACATAAGCACTTCCCTAGAAACTATTTACATATTTCGATAACAAAAATGTAATCCTTTTGGTAAACTTAATTGTAAGTTGTTCCTTACAAATAGTCTTAACAATAGATAGAAATACATGTTTTCTTCATTTAGTGTCCTTCATATGAAAAAGCCAGTAAATCCTTGATGTTTTGACATTTTATGGATTTCAACCACAAACAGATAAACCCACGATAATATATCTCAGGAAATACATCGTTCCACCTACTTTAAAATGATACTCCTATTCCAATGGTTGGGAGCAAATGCATCGATAATCATATCCCTGTCTAACATCTTTGCTCTTTGGGAATTGATGTTTAATACTCCAAGATTACTGGTACGTTTGTCACCGCTACTGTTACACAAGTAGGTTTTCAGTTGCTTTAGGCACGAAAAGCTTCTTTCACATGATGCTGAGTTAACTGGAAGAGTAACATTAATACGCACTAGCTTATACAAATCTATGAATGCATCTTTGTACGGTTGGAGCATGATGGCAAGTTGCATAGGTGTGTCCACTTCCATTCCCTGCTCCTGCTTTCTGGCAATCAACCCTCTTAGTTGGTGCAGCTCTACGGATAGATCTTTGTCCTCCACTAGGTCCACCCCGTAATTTGCAGGCATTCCTGATAGCTTTTCCTTGTTCAAAAAGGTTGGATGATTGGGGTTGAGGGCAGATACTCCAATAAGTACCTGACATGCATCGCCGGAAAGCCTTCTTCTCAACTCACTGAGAAATTTGTCTTATCACGGAGCAGTAAATCCGTCTCTTGGTAACATCGGAGTCATTCGAATCATCATCTTGTCCTATGCCGGATGTTATGACAAACTCATCCAAGTATCGTGGGGCTGCCCTTTGCCTCTGACGTGCAAGTTATCTGCGAATCCCTACAGTCTGGCACAATTCTTCAGCATGATTTCGTAGTTGCTCCCAGCTCTCTTCGTTTCTCATCTCTGTGAGACTAGACATCACTGCTTCAACCAAATCAACTGCTGAGGCAAGCTGGAGATCGGGGGACTGGAGTTGATCTGACAACGTTCTCGTCAAATGCAGCAAACTCTCCATAAACACCAGATTCGTCACAAAATAGTGATCCAGAAGGGCAGTGAGTGACCTTGCTCCACTGGTCCTGTTCACATTTCCCCCTTCCATTAAATGTTTTAGGGTTGCAACGATGCCAGGCAAGGTCCTCTTAATAGCTTGGCAGGCTGAGTGTTGGCATGCCCAGCTGGTGTCCGATAACCGTTTGAGTTCTATATGTGGTCTTTCTGGGTTCAGCTCCTTGCGGAATTTTAGAAATTCCTGATACACCAGCGATGAGGAGAAAAAATTGTACAGATTGGATTGTGACGAAAAACTCAGAGATTGACCTTATATTGTTTACACAGTCAACTAAAACGAGGTTTAGCCTATGAGCATAGCAGTGAAACATCTCTTCTGAATCTTTCTTGGACCCCATCGGTGCAACCCGACATAACTGCCGCTCCATCATAGCACTGACCGACACAGGTATTGTGGTCAATTTTACATTTGGCTAAAGTTTCTTTTATCTTCTGGAGTAACGATTCTGCATCAAGGCCTTCAGCTGGTGTGAAATCCAAGTATTCTTCATGAAGTTCCTGATCATGGAGATACCTCACAGTAGTAGAGATCTGCTCCTTCTTCGCTATATCCTTCGTTTCGTCCACCATGATGGCAAAGTGCACTGCTTGTTTCACCTCATCACTTATCTCCTTTCTGATCATACCTGCCATTATTTCAAATAATTCATTCTGTATATCGTGGTGAGTATATTTTGCATTCTTCGAACCGTTAACTTTTTTTTTTTTTTGCAACTCTATGATCATACTTGGCTAGCACATTAAGTAATTCAAAAAAGTTTCCTCGATTGTCGGATTCATCCCCTTCTCTGTGCCCTCTCTGGGCAACATTTTGACATGCTGTATAGAGAAGTACATCAATAACTGCTTTAATGTACCGCCGATTATCCACCACTGTCTTGGCATGCCCGGCATAATTGGTTTGATAATAGTAACAGTGTCATCTTGATAGGGTCGCTGGATTCGTTTGAAATCCAATATTGGTAATATTGGACTCGAAACTGAGCGGGTCCCCCTGCGCTAATGTGCTGCGAGCAACAACCACTAAACGAATATAAAACATCCTTAAGAAACAAGAGCCTGTATAGTTATTAGTGGAACTGTGTAATTAAGAAAAAGCATGTGCTTCACAACGAAACAAGAACAGTGGAAAGTACATATACATTTTTTTGGGTATAATTATGCATAAAAATGTCCATATATTAATAGCAGCACCACAATATAAAAACAGATACATGAAGTGAGATCATCTCCATGTGGGGAAAACGATTTACAAGATTGAAACAGCAAGTTGAAAAACCTCAGCATGTACAAAATCACAAACAAACCCACAACCAACCAAACTGAAACTGCATGAATAACAACCACGAAATTCCTCAAAGTGTTTCCAATCAAACTGATTGAAGTTGATAGTTGCCAGGAACGCAATTTCGCCTATAATATGCATCTTGCTTATGAACACTACATACCAAAGTTGCACGGACAACGAAGGCTGTAAAATTGAAACTTCAATTGATTTTATTTAATTAGTTTGAACTGATTTCATCTCGACCTATAGCTGAGGTGGTTACCCCATCGGGACAAGTGACCAAAATGACCCTCAAAATTACCAAAGGGGTTAACCCACGGATTTGGACAAAAACCGTCATGTCTCCGATTTGGCCCAAACTTACTCCAGAGGGAGAGAGTCGTCCACAGGGCACAGCGAGGTAGACGTGGGGAACCTGGACCCAAGGGCGAGGTTGTGGCGACCAGCCAAATTTGTTTGTGTTTGTGTAATTTTCCCCTCTCATTTCCGCCTGTTGGCGCCCGTACTTTTAGCCTGAGCAGTATCTAAGTGCGATCCGCAAGAGCCCTGGTGGCCCTCGACCTGTAGCTGAGGTGGTTACCCCATTGGGACAAGTGGCCAAAATGACCCTCAAAATTACCAAAGGGGTTAACCCACGGATTTGGACAAAAACCGTCATGTCTCCGATTTGGCCCAAACTTACTCCAGAGGGAGAGAGTCGTCCACAGGGCACAGCGAGGTAGACGTGGGGAACCTGGACCCAAGGGCGAGGTTGTGGCGACCAGCCAAATTTGTGTGTGTTTGTGTAATTTTCCCCTCTCATTTCTGCCTGTTGGCGCCCGTACTTTTAGCCTGAGCAGCATCTAAGTGCGATCCGCAAGAGCCCTGATGGCCCTCGACCTGTAGCTGAGGTGGTGACCCCATCGGGACAAGTGGCCAAAATGACCCACAAAATTACCAAAAACCGTCATGTCTCCGATTTGGCCCAAACTTACTCCAGAGGGAGAGAGTCGTCCACAGGGCACAGCGAGGTAGACGTGGGGAACCTGGACCCAAGGGCGAGGTTGTGGCGACCAGCCAAATTTGTTTGTGTTTGTGTAATTTTCCCCTCTCATTTCCGCCTATTAGCGCCCGTACTTTTAGCCTGAGCAGTATCTAAGTGCGATCCGCAAGAGCCCTGGTGGCCCTCGACCTGTAGCTGAGGTGGTTACCCCATCGGGACAAGTGGCCAAAATGACCCTCAAAATTACCAAAGGGGTTAACCCACGGATTTGGACAAAAACCGTCATGTCTCCGATTTGGCCCAAACTTACTCCAGAGGGAGAGAGTCGTCCACAGGGGACAGCGAGGTAGACGTGGGGAACCTGGACCCAAGGGCGAGGTTGTGGCGACCAGCCAAATTTGTTTGTGTTTGTGTAATTTTCCCCTCTCATTTCCGCCTGTTGGCGCCCGTACTTTTAGCCTGAGCAGTATCTAAGTGCGATCCGCAAGAGCCCTGGTGGCTCTCGACCTGTAGCTGAGGTGGTTACCCCATCGGGACAAGTGGCCAAAATGACCCTCAAAATTACCAAAGGGGTTAACCCACGGATTTGGACAAAAACCGTCATGTCTCCGATTTGGCCCAAACTTACTCCAGAGGGAGAGAGTCGTCCACAGGGCACAGCGAGGTATACGTGGGGAACCTGGACCCAAGGGCGAGGTTGTGGCGACCAGCCAAATTTGTTTGTGTTTGCGTAATTTTCCCCTCTCATTTCCGCCTGTTGGCGCCCGTACTTTTAGCCTGAGCAGTATCTAAGTGCGATCCGCAAGAGCCCTGGTGGCCCTCGACCTGTAGCTGAGGTGGTGACCCCATCGGGACAAGTGGCCAAAATGACCCTCAAAATTACCAAAGGGGTTAACCCACGGATTTGGACAAAAACCGTCATGTCTCCGATTTGGCCCAAACTTACTCCAGAGGGAGAGAGTCGTCCACAGGGGACAGCGAGGTAGACGTGGGGAACCTGGACCCAAGGGCGAGGTTGTGGCGACCAGCCAAATTTGTTTGTGTTTGTGTAATTTTCCCCTCTCATTTCCGCCTGTTGGCGCCCGTACTTTTAGCCTGAGCAGTATCTAAGTGCGATCCGCAAGAGCCCTGGTGGCCCTCGACCTGTAGCTGAGGTGGTTACCCCATCGGGACAAGTGGCCAAAATGACCCTCAAAATTACCAAAGGGGTTAACCCACGGATTTGGACAAAAACCGTCATGTCTCCGATTTGGCCCAAACTTACTCCAGAGGGAGAGAGTCGTCCACAGGGCACAGCGAGGTAGACGTGGGGAACCTGGACCCAAGGGCGAGGTTGTGGCGACCAGCCAAATTTGTTTGTGTTTGTGTAATTTTCCCCTCTCATTTCCGCCTGTTGGCGCCCGTACTTTTAGCCTGAGCAGTATGTAAGTGCGATCCGCAAGAGCCCTGGTGGCCCTCGACCTGTAGCTGAGGTGGTTACCCCATCGGGACAAGTGGCCAAAATGACCCTCAAAATTACCAAAGGGGTTAACCCACGGATTTGGACAAAAAACCGTCATGTCTCCGATTTGGCCCAAACTTACTCCAGAGGGAGAGAGTCGTCCACAGGCCACAGCGAGGTAGACGTGGGGAACCTGGACCCAAGGGCGAGGTTGTGGCGACCAGCCAAATTTGTTTGTGTTTGTGTAATTTTCCCCTCTCATTTCCGCCTGTTGGCGCCCGTACTTTTAGCCTGAGCAGTATCTAAGTGCGATCCGCAAGAGCCCTGGTGGCCCTCGACCTGTAGCTGAGGTGGTTACCCCATCGGGACAAGTGGCCAAAATGACCCTCAAAATTACCAAAGGGGTTAACCCACGGATTTGGACAAAAACCGTCATGTCTCCGATTTGGCCCAAACTTACTCCAGAGGGAGAGAGTCGTCCACAGGGCACAGCGAGGTAGACGTGGGGAACCTGGACCCAAGGGCGAGGTTGTGGCGACCAGCCAAATTTGTTTGTGTTTGTGTAATTTTCCCCTCTCATTTCCGCCTGTTGGCGCCCGTACTTTTAGCCTGAGCAGTATCTAAGTGCGATCCGCAAGAGCCCTGGTGGCCCTCGACCTGTAGCTGAGGTGGTGACCCAATCGGGACAAGTGGCCAAAATGACCCTCAAAATTACCAAAGGGTTAACCCACGGATTTGGACAAAAACCGTCATGTCTCCGATTTGGCCCAAACTTACTCCAGAGGGAGAGAGTCGTCCACAGGGCACAGCGAGGTAGACGTGGGGAACCTGGACCCAAGGGCGAGGTTGTGGCGACCAGCCAAATTTGTTTGTGTTTGTGTAATTTTCCCCTCTCATTTCCGCCTGTTGGCGCCCGTACTTTTAGCCTGAGCAGTATCTAAGTGCGATCCGCAAGAGCTCTGGTGGCCCTCGACCTGTAGCTGAGGTGGTTACCCCATCGGGACAAGTGGCCAAAATGACCCTCAAAATTACCAAAGGGGTTAACCCACGGATTTGGACAAAAACCGTCATGTCTCAGATTTGGCCCAAACCTACTCTAGAGGGAGAGAGTGTCGTAATAATACTCGCATCATAAAGTATAGTCTCCGCTTATATTGATCGTTCTCTCTTTCACCCGTGAATATTGATAACCATAGAAAATGTGATTAAGACAGTTTAGACCTAGATATGGATCAAAAGGTCTCCTGTTGGCATGCTCCGCCTTTGTAATCCTTTGAGCAGTGGTTCCCAAACAGGGGGAAATTTCCCCTTGGGGGGAAATTTGAAGCTACCAGGGGGAAATAATTAAACTACCTACTAACTTAAAAAAATCTCTGATGGATTTTCTCATGTCTGAGAGAGAGAGAGAGAGAGAGAGAGAGAGAGAGAGAGAGAGAGAGAGAGAGAGAGAGAGAGAGAGAGAGAGAGAGAGAGAGAGAGAGAGAGAGAATGCCTGTTTATCAGTATATTTGTAGATTTGAAAAATAAATTAGTAAATAGTCACAGTGTATTTCAACTACTCTTTCCCTGCTACACATGAAGGGGGAAATCTGGATAGTTGACCTCCAGGTGCAGGGCACTGATCTATATACACCTGGATAGCGTATACGGGCCGTGGGCTGCCCCTGGAGTGAGGCCGGCAGGCGGGACATGGCCGCCATAATGGAAGTACCAAAACAGCTAGTGTGAACCGCTCCGCCGGTCATTATAACACCATTTTTAGATCAGTGTCATGGGAGCTGTCGTGTTACTCTCGTGGCCTGTGATCCAAGCATGATTGGATATATAATGGCCACACAATTCGTCGCTGCTGGGCCCTCCATATACATACATACATACATACATACGTACGTATATACATATACAAGGTGTATATCAAAATAGCATCATCACAATAAAACAATATATTGATATTTATTACCTCTAGCAGAAATAACCATTTATATACATAAACTTGTGCATGTATATGGATGAGTTGGCACTGACAAATTATAATTCCAGTATATATTATAACTTCAAGGGAATGTTACACAGACAACAAATGGGATAATGATATATAGTCAAAATATTATAGGGATAATAATAGATCTATACTAGCATTTAACGGAATAAATATCCCTATAACATTTGATTACTGTACTGCTTATCGTTATTGGTGCTTGAATAAAACAAGTTTTGATAACTCCTTCCTCACTTTGACACCGGTTACTTTTTGAGAATATAATTTGGAGATATGATGGAGCCTGATTTTGCAGAAGCACGTGACGATACATTTGATCAAATTGACGATGTGGTTAGAATCCGGGGTTGTGTCGAACATGTGGAAAGATAGAGAAATTGTCTTATCTATGATCTAAATTGTTTCAAATAGTAAAATATCGCATTAAAGTGGTGAACATGTAAGGGGCCATTCAAAGAGTATGTAACGCTGGGGGGGGGGGGTGCATGGTAGATGCGATGCGTTACGAGGATGTGGGGGTGTTTTCAACAGCGCTACGCAACGCTAATAATGGTTATCTATATTCATTTATTAATTTATGTCATAAATTATGCACTGAAATAGCATATCCTTAACAGATCGATCAATGAATATCGAGCAAAAAAATCCAAAAACATCATACCATGTTTCATTCTTTGATGCAATCGTAAACAATTTCACACAGGACAAATAAAAATGAGTATGTTTTGGTGAGAAGTCAAGGGGGAGGGGTGTTTGGCGGATCTGGCCTACACTTGATGGGGGTGCCGAGTTGTAATTAGTTGTAATCAGTGTTATGTAATACAGGGAGATGTAACACCCACATGTACGCAATGTTACATGAGGTGGGGGGTGTCGAATTTCACCAGAAAAAACGTTACATAATTTTTGAACTGGCCCCGAATAGTAATTCAGCCCATCTAATATGAATTCCTCACACTTCACAATATAGAAAAAGCCTACACATGTAATCAGGAAGAACAACTGGTTTACAAAGGATTACAAAGGCAAAGCATGCCGACAGGAGACCTTTTGATCCATATCTAGGTCGGATGCAAAAAAAAAAAAAAAAAAAAAAAAAAAAAAAAAATCATATTAATAATAAATTAAAACTATAACAATGTAAATAACAATTAAAATACATAAATAAATGCATTGGTATAGTTGAATAACAAACAAACAGGTAAATAGTAAATGATAATAAATTGACATATAACTAATAATAAATGAAAATCAGACAGACAAATTATAACAAAACAAAAACAAATAATATAACATAAATTATAATAATTACAGCATCTTACTTAGGTATTTATCTAAATGATTCTTAAAGCTTCGAACTGAACTACATTGCACTACCTGTGCAGGAAGTTTATTCCATTCATTAACTACACGGTTGGCAAAGTTGTTTCTACCTACTTCCAAATTGAATCTATTTCCGGACAGTTTGAGACCATTGTTTCTTGTCTGATTCTCATTCAATGTGAAAATTTGGTCACTTTTGATGTTGTCAATTCCCTTTAAAATCTTAAAGACCTGTATCAAGTCACCTCTGAGTCTACGCTTTTTTAGGGAAAACAGATTTATGTGCTTAAGTCGATTTTCGTATGATTTATTTTTGATATTTGGAATCAGTTTTGTGGCTCGCCGTTGTACCTTTTCCAGTCTGTCAATGTCTTTAATGAGATTCGGTGACCATACGGAAACAGCATATTCCAAATGTGGACGAACTAACGATTTATATAGCTTGTTAATGAGTGATGGACTTTTGAAATCAAAAGATCGCGCAATCAATCCCAGAATCTTATTTGCTTTCTCAGAGGCTGAAATACACTGCTTGGATGATTTGAGGTCGTTACTGATAATTACGCCGAGATCTTTTTCACTATCCACTTTTGTTAACGAATTTCCAAATAACTTGTAATCGTACTTACTGTTATTTTTACCTATGTGCATTACCTTGCATTTACTTGTGTTAAATTTCATTAGCCACTTTTCAGACCATTGCTGTAATTGATCTAAATCTTCTTGAATATCTAATTGGTTTGAGTGATCATTTGCCACTCCGCACAGTTTTGTATCATCAGCAAATTTGGAAACAGTAGATTTTAGTCCATTGTCTATATCATTTATATATACTATGAATAGAAGTGGCCCAAGAACGGAACCCTGAGGAACTCCACTTGCAACATTTTTCCATCCAGAAGTTTTTCCATTTAAAACAACTCTCTGTTTTCGACCTTTCAACCAATTACTAGTCCAACCTAATAGGCTACCACTTATTCCATGCAAAGCTAATTTAGTAAGTAGTCTTTCGTGTGGGACGGTATCAAAAGCTTTTGCAAAGTCTAGATATATTAAATCTATATTGTTTCTTTTGTCATAATTCGAGATAACTGTGTTGTAGAATTCGAGTAAGTTAGTCACGCAAGAACGTTTCCGTCTGAAACCATGCTGGCTATCATTTATCAAACGGTTACTTTCTAAATGATATTCGATATCATCTCTGATGATAGTTTCCATTATTTTTCCTACGATCGAAGTCAAACTTATAGGCCTATAGTTATTTGGTTTCTTTTTGTCATCTTTTTTGAATATGGGAGTAACGTTAGCTAGCTTCCATTCTCTTGGGACATCTCCGGATATGATGGATTTCTTGAAAATAATTTCTAATGGAACAACAATCTCATTTTTCATTTCCTTTAAGATTCTTGGATGCCAACCGTCAGGCCCTGGTGTTTTGTTAACTTTGAGTTTGTCTATACACCTTTTAATTTTTTCTTTTGTTATATTTACCGTAGTGAGTAAGTTTACCCCAGACTTTTCACAGGTTTCAGTTTGGAATTCACTTTGAGGTGTTTCGTTTACGAATACCGAGCTAAAATAATTGTTTAAGAGATTACACATTCCTTCATTTGAATATTCAAGTTGACCGTCAGCAGATAATAGTGGACCAATGTGATTCCTAACAACCTTTTTATCTCTAATGTAACTATAGAATTCTTTGGGATTCTCTTTGGATTTCTCAGCGATGTTCATTTCGTATTGTCGTTTTCTTTTTCTTATTGTCTTTTTTAAATCTCTCTGTATTGATACATAACTTTCATAGTCATTAGATGCACCCGAGCACTTATATTTCTTATAAGCCTGTCTCTTTTTAGCAATACTTTTTTCAGTTTCTTTGTCGAGCCACTTTGGGCGAGCCTGATTTGGGGGACGTCTGTCCTTAAAAGGAATGTAAGTTTGAATCATCTTAGTGAGCGTATTTTGAAATATTTCCCACATCTGATCTACAGGCCTTTCGTTTAATTTTTCCTCCCAATCTGTAAGCTGAAGCTCCTGACGTAGTTCTATGAACTGAGCTTTACTGAAATCGGGTATTTTAGAAGCACAAGTATCTATTCTAAAATTGTTTAGGAGTTTGAATCTGACTAAGTTGTGATCGCTATTTGCAACAGATTCACCGACTTCTACATCAGTTGCCATGCTTTCGCGGCTAGTGATCAATAAATCGAGTATGTTTCCATATCTTGTGGGCTCTTTTACATGCTGAATTAAGTAATTGTCACCAAGAAAATCAATCAAGCGACTACCTATATGGCCATGTTCAAGGGTCATCCAATCAATGTCAGTAAAATTGAAATCACCCATTATCAATAAATCCCGGTTGCAGAAACTAGACAGTTCTTGAAATAACAGTTTGTCGTCTGCTAATGATAATGTCTTTGGCCTATATATTACACCTATATTCATTTTTTGTCCATTTGTTTGGGTTAACTCAACCCACAAACTGTCATATGCATCCTGTTTCACTTTCTCTAAAACACAAGCATGAACATTGTTTTTAACGTACAATAGAACACCCCCACCTTTCTTGTGGTTTCTATCCTGATGAAAGTGTTTAAATCCCGCAATATTAAATTCAGCTTCGAACTCTGTACCATTTAACCATGTCTCAGTTATTCCTATCATATCGAGATTTTCGCTTTTGACATACGCCTGTATTTCTTGAAATTTGTTCCTAATACTACGAGCATTAAAGTACATAGTTTTAAGAAACTCCTGATTATTTCTTTTTGACACATTTTGAGTTTCAATATCATGTCTTATATTATCATTTTGTTTTTTATTTATGCCTTGCTCTATATTATTATTATTTGGTCCTTCATTGACATTCAATGCCTCATTAACATTTCTCCTATCAAAATTAACATTTCCCCCATCACGGACATCTGGTCGATTACGGTCATCCGATCTATTTTGTACATTTTGTACATTTTGTACATTTTGTCTATACACCTACACAGCTCTGGACAGCGTTTGAGCCTTATAAGATATTTTTAAATGATAAATATCTATCCTGCTATTGCCACGATTACATTCGTGACAAATGGGTTGCTGCTAGATCTCTATTTCTTACGATAATAAATACAAAGCATTAACATGACAACACTTAACAAAACAGTTGGTGGGCAACATTTTATGGCTCCTGATGGCCGCATCATTTGTTGATGGATATCGGGATGTTTTGGGTAATAAAACTTTAATTTACTTACGAGTGGAAGGACTGCTCACATCCACCTTTTCTCCGGTTGGTGCAGTTGAATGCAGCACAAGTTGGCATTGTAAAATGATCGTTGAATATGTATATGGGAGCGAAAGCTGCCGAGAACTGTAATTGTATCAGATCAGTGATCGCGTGGCGCGACTTTGTTTTGGTACTAACATCATGGCTGCCGCCGACCTCATAATCTCGACAGCGATCCGCGATCCAGTTATATCTAGATCAGTGGTGCAGGGGGAAATGACAGAAAAAAGTTTGGGAACCACTGGTTTAGAGAGTATGTCATTACGCAGGGGCAACTACAATAAATATAATCAAGACGCCGATATGGCAGCCTCGCGTATCCACTTGTTCCTCATGCCGCCTACGTATGCGGCACCGTATGGAAGGGGTTAAGATCTTTTCATGATGGAACATCTGTAAGGGTTGGGAGCTCTGGGGATGCATCAGTCTGACCCGTTTCCAGTAGCAGTAGGATTGAAACAAGTGTGTGTCTTCGCACACGTTCTACAATGCTTAACATCTACCTTGTCTCAATGATAAAATTATCCTGCCACAAAATAGATTCACCACAGGATGGTATTTCCACCTCCTAGAGACTAGACGGCAGCCCATTTAATCTATGCAAACTCCAAGCCAAAACTAAAACATCAACTACAAAGATAACGTATATACGGTATGGCTGACGACGCTGCCCTTGTCAGCCGTACTCAAGCTGGGCTAGAAAACAGCGGCAATGCCATAGCAGAAACATACTCCAAGGTAGGCCTCATAATCAATGACATCAAAACAGAGGTTATGCGTAACAAATCGATACTGCAGGCAACGACCCTTTGTCCTTTTAGATTCACGATACTAAACTGCACAACACATCTGAGTTCATTTGCGACATCGACCTCACACCAGAAATATACAGAAGGTTCGAACTCCTTTGGGAAACTCCCCAAAGCGGACGTGCTCAGTTCTGTATGCCTTTCAATCCACCTATATGGATGTGAGACCTGAACCCCATACAAGAAACACATCAAAATGCGAGAATCATTATTCCAAATGTCAAAAATTAAGATAAAAGATAAAAGTAAATAGAATAAAATAAATAAAAAAAAACCTCGGTCTCCGCTGGTCGCATAAAGTCCCGATGACTGAGACCAGCAAAAGCGCCTCAACGCACCTCCCCTCGGGACACTCACTGTTGCTGAGAAGGCTACTCGGCTGGCTGGGACATGTCACCAAGATGCCCCCCGGACCGACTCCCTCGCCAAGTGCTCCATGGTGAACCTGCATACAGTGCGCGACACCCAGGCGGCCCTAAAGGGGCATTTAGACGGCCAAACGGTTTGACAAACCCGGTTTGTCAAACAAGTGTTTGAAGTGATGTTTGACCGTGTGAATAGGGTATTTGGTTGTTTAACACGTTCGACAAATGTGTTGGACGATCACACGGTCAAACATCAATTCAAACACTTGTCTGACAAACCGGGTTTGTCAAACTGTTTGACCGTGTAAATGGTCCTTAAAAATCGTCACAAAGCTCACTCAAAATCTACCCTCAAGAACTTTGACATCAACCCAACCCGCTCAGAAGAAACTGCCTTGGATAGACCTATATGGGGCAACGCTTGCAGTGTGGGAGCTCAACTCTTCTCCAAATATAAGGCCACAGCAGCAACTCGCCATGCGACACGATCCCCCCTAGATGTGAATCACAGGCGTGGCATTTTCCAGCTTTGTCATCAAAGGATACGAAACAGGTACCTATTTTCCAGCTTTATTACCAAATTATAAAATGTTTATACGTAAGCTCTCCCTTGATGGTAACAAATGCTTTTTCTACTAAGACCCACATCAAGGTCTGACTAGTCTTCTTGTGCAGTACGTGGTCCTCAGACCTTGAGGAAGAGGTGTAGGAGGTGAAAGAGGAGGTGGAGGAGGAGGAGGTAATAATCGTAAACCCACCTGCTCCTCCTTTTTCTCCTCCTCCACCCTCATCTTCCTCCCTACTCTTTCTCTTCCCTCCTCCTCCCTCCTCCTCCAGTTACTGTAGAAGGTCGAGGAGTTAGTCAACCTCTTCGATGGTCGGGCCGCCTGCTCCTCCTCCTGCTGAGGCTCCCCCCGCCCCGGGCATTCCCCCAGGAGCCTGGGGACCTCCAGGGGGAGGCCCGCCGGCGGCCTGGTACATCCTGGAGATGATGGGCGAGCAGACCTTCTCGAGCTCCTTCTGGCGGTGCTCGTACTCGTCCTTCTCGGCCAACTGGTTGGCGTCCAGCCACTGGATGGTCTCGTCGCACTTGGACACGATGGCCTCCCGGTCGCTTGCGGGGACCTTGTCCTTGAACTTCTCGTCCTCCACGGTGGACTTGATGTTGAAGCAGTACGATTCGAGGTTGTTCTTGGCTGTAATCCTCTCGCGTTGCTGGTCGTCCTCGGACTTGTACTTCTCGGCCTCGTTGACCATCCGCTCGATCTCCTCCTTGGAGAGGCGACCCTTGTCGTTGGTGATGGTGATCTTGTTCTCCTTCCCGGTCGACTTGTCGACGGCCGAGACGTTCAGGATCCCGTTGGCGTCGATGTCGAAGGTGACCTCGATCTGGGGGACGCCCCGGGGCGCGGGCGGGATCCCCGTCAGCTCGAACTTGCCCAGCAGGTTGTTGTCCTTGGTCATAGCCCGCTCGCCCTCGTAGACCTGGATCAGAACGCCGGGCTGGTTGTCGGCGTACGTCGTAAAGGTCTGCGTCTGTTTGGTCGGGATGGTCGTGTTCCTCTTGATCAACGCTGTCATCACCCCACCGGCCGTCTCAATGCCCAGGGACAGGGGCGTGACGTCGAGGAGGAGCAGGTCCTGTACCGCCTCGGACTTGTCCCCGTGCAGGATGGCCGCCTGGACCGCGGCCCCGTAGGCCACCGCCTCGTCCGGGTTGATGGACTTGTTGAGCTCCTTCCCGTTGAAGAAGTCCTGCAGGAGCTTCTGGATCTTGGGGATGCGGGTGGAGCCCCCGACCAGGACGATGTCGTGGATCTGGGCCTTGTCCATCTTGGCGTCCCTGAGGGCCTTCTCGACCGGCTCCAGCGTCCCCCGGAAGAGGTCGGCGTTGAGCTCCTCGAAGCGGGCCCTGGTGATGGACGTGTAAAAGTCGATCCCCTCGAAGAGCGAGTCGATCTCGATGCTGGCCTGCGTCGAGGAGGAGAGCGTCCGCTTGGCCCGCTCGCAGGCCGTCCTCAGCCTGCGCACTGCCCTCTTGTTGACGCTCATATCCTTCTTGTACTTGCGCTTGAACTCCTGCACGAAGAAATTGACCATCCGGTTGTCGAAGTCCTCGCCGCCCAGGTGGGTGTCCCCGGCCGTCGACTTGACCTCGAAGATCCCGTCCTCGATGGTCAGGACCGAGACGTCGAAGGTTCCTCCACCGAGGTCGAAGATGAGGACGTTCCTCTCTCCCCCGACCTTCTTGTCCAGGCCGTAGGCGATGGCGGCCGCCGTCGGCTCGTTGATGATTCGGAGGACGTTGAGACCTGAGATGGTCCCCGCGTCCTTGGTCGCCTGCCTCTGGGAGTCGTTGAAGTAGGCGGGGACGGTGATGACGGCGTCCTTGACCGTCTTCCCCAGGTACGCCTCGGCAGTCTCCTTCATCTTGATGAGGACCATCGACGAGATCTCCTCGGGGAAGAAGTTCTTGCTCTCGCCCTTGTAGTCTACCCTCATCTGGGGCTTCCCGCTAGAGTTGATGACCTGGAAGGGCCAGTGCTTCATGTCGCTCTGGACCGAGGGCTCGTCGAACTTGCGGCCAATCAGGCGCTTGGCGTCGAAGATTGTGTTGGTCGGGTTCATGGCCACCTGGTTCTTGGCCGCGTCGCCGATTAGGCGCTCCGTGTCCGTGAAAGCGACGTACGAGGGCGTCGTTCGGTTGCCTTGGTCGTTGGCGATGATCTCCACCTTCCCATGCTGGAAGACGCCCACGCACGAGTAGGTCGTCCCGAGGTCGATGCCCACCGCTGGAGCTTTGGCCATGGCTGCAACCAAAGAAAGCGGGAAGTTACTTCAACAGGAACCAAAGAAAGCGGGAAGTTACTTAAACAGGAACCAAAGAAAGCGGGAAGTTACTTAAACAGGAACCAAAGAAAGCGGGAATTCACTTAAACAGGAACCAAAGAAAGCGGGAAGTTACTTAAACAGGAACCAAAGAAAGCGGGAAGTTACTTAAACAGGAACCAAAGAAAGCGTGAATTTACTTAAACAGGAATGAAAGAAAGCGTGAATTTACTTAAACAGGAACCAAAGAAAGCGAGAATTCACAATAAATAAATAAATAAATAAAGGATTCAAAGAAAACGGGAATTCATGAGAGGGAAATAAATCGGGAATCCATTAAAATGTGAATTAAAGAAAGCAGGAATTATCTCAAAAAGGAATGGAAAATAGTAGGAATATACTCAACAAGAACCAGAGTTGGAAATTAAAAAAAAAAAGGGAAATTCAATGGAAAAGAAATAAAAGAAAACGGGAATTCACTCAAAGGTGAGCAAATGGAAATTCACAGAGAAGTAACCAAGGCGGGTTTTTATTTTAGAGGAACCAAAGAAAACGAGATTCCACTCACACAGCACCAAACAAAAGAAAGTGGGAACAAACTCAGAGAAGAACCAAAGAAATCGAGAATTCCCATAAACAAAAGAAAGCGAGAATTCAGAGAAACCAAAGAAAACGGGAATTTAGTGAGAAACCAAAGAAAGCAAGAATTGACAGAGAAACATAAGAAAACGGAAACTCACTTGAAGAATCAAAGAAAGCGGGAATTAAATCTTAGAAATCAAAGAAAATGAGAACCAAGGAAAACGGGTATACGTTGAATAAGGGAAACAAAGAATGAAAATTAATTTCAAAGGATCCAAAGAAAGTGGGAATTATTTCAAAGAACCAAAGATATCGAAAATTCACAAAAATGAAAAAGAAAACGTGGTTCGCTAAAAAGATGCAAGAGAAAATGGAGGTCAACAAAAGAAAATGGGATCTCACTCGAAAGGAAAACAATGACCACGGGGTATCACTCAATTAACAATCAAAGAAAATGAAAATTCACTAAAAATGAACAAAAGAAAATGGGGTTAAAACAGAAAACGAGACGTTACTCAATAACCGAAGAAAACGGGAATTCACTCAATGGTAATGTTTTCGGACCTTTCCTTCGCAAAATTACTAAATAAAAGTATCAACGCATATATATATATATATATATATATGTATATATATATGTATATATATATAGACATATATATACATATACATATATATACATATATATATATATATATATATACATATATATATATATATACATATGTGTATGTATATATATATATACATTATATATATATATATATATATATATATATAGATAGATATATATATATATATAGATATATATATATATAGTATTAGAGTAAGGTGAAATCATTACCTCTATTATTATTTTCATTATTATGATTATACTTATTACTATTATTTTCAATATTATGGTAATTTTGCTCTATTTACATTGTCGAAAGTTCATTTAATTTATTACATTCAACGACTTTAGCTTTCGCCAAGCTATTTAATTCAATTGTAGTTGATGCTCAGCCAAATTTGTCTAAATATATCACCGGTCGGGTGGGTTGGCATAAGTTCAACACGTGATAGATTTGTCTGTCGACGTTCAAAAATATCCATGACACCATCTTGGATTAAGGGTGAAATAAGTTTGATATCTAACAGATGCCACGGGCGTCGACAATTTTGTATAAAATCTGTAATTACATGTTAGGTTGTATGTGCTCTATTTATGAAATAACGGTCTGCATTTCTAATATTTTTATATTTATATTCTTATATATTACAAGTTAAAAAAACCCATTGTGGTAACAATTTTGATCATTTGTAAACGATACAGGACAGTTATAATTATTTTCAAATTGAAGTACAGTTTTGTCTCAGGCACTGATTTATTATTATTCTTTTTTAGATTTGCATATGACTAAAGTAAACTTTATTTCTTTTTGAATAAATAAAATGCCTACCCTGAAGAAATGCGTTAACACAATAGGCCGCCAACTATTTGTCGACAAAGAAAATTATCGGATGCAAAAATTATTTTCAGCGCAAGTAACCAATGGTTTTTTAAAGATATGCACACGATTCGAGTAAAGTTTTACATGAATAAAGATAGCGCCTTGTTAGAAATGTGTTAACACAATCGGCCACCAAATGTTATTGTCGACATTTCAAGAAAATGGCAGAAATATTTAATGAAATCTATACTATGAAATTCTTACCTGCAAAGCTTCTGGTGTACAACCGACTGGTATCAAATCTCAAATCCTACTGGCCCTCTTTCCCTCGGTTGCTGCCAAAAACCGGTTGTCTCACACCAACTTTATACTTAGCAAACACTGTCGATCCTTCCCGAAGCTTTGACACTCTTAGCCAATCAGGCGCGTGCGTTGCCGTGACGTCATGTCGAGCGCCTAGTGAGCGAGTTGACATTGCGAATGTATTTTAGGGACAAAAGAAATATATTTAGGTTATACATTATCACTGTAGCATACACTCATTTACACGCTCTACTTAGCAATATATATATATATATATATATATATATATATATGTGTGTGTGTGTGTGTGTGTTTGTGTGTGTGTATTCACCTCGGATCTGCTGCAGTCTCTGTCGAGACAGCCAGACACCACCCTACGGCAGTGAGCTCAGAGCTCCTTATTAGCCGATCTCTGGGTAGGTCTGAGACCACTCACACACCACACACCGGGACAGCAAGGTCACAACTCCTTGACTAACGTCCCGTACCTACTCGCTGCTAGGTGAACAGGGGCTACACGTGAAAGGAGACAAACCCAACTTATCTCCGCCCGACCGGGGAATCGAACCCCGCTTCCCTGGCTTGTGAGGCCAGTGCTTTACCAATCCGCTACCGAGCCGTGTGTGTGTGTGTGTGTGTGTGTGTGTGTGTGTGTGTGTGTCTGTGTGTGTATGTGTGTAATTTGGACTGATGGCATTGTATTTGTGGAGAAAAATGTCGCCGGTTTATAGTAGGAGCGGAGCAGTCATCGTTTGTCTACTCTCCTTGTCTATTAATATATAAATTAACAGATAAATAAATTAAATTAACAGATAAATAAATACTAAATATATGATAAAGATAGATAATAAATATTTTGAAATAAATAAGTAAATAAGACGCCCGTCTGTGAATTTGTACAATACTACTTCTCTTGACATACCCGTAGTATGAATGTACTGTATTGTTGGCCTTCTCTTCTTCCTCGTCCCATTTTTATCCTTCCTTCTCCTTTTTCCCCTTTTCTTTCTCCTCTTACCTTCTTCGTTCTCCTCCTATCCATCATCTTCCTCCTTTTCTTCTTCTTCCTCTTCCTTATTTCACTATACATAGTATTGCCAGGTTCCTCCTCCTACGCTGAGAAATGAATTTTGGTATTTACGTAATAACATTGACAAATTCCTATCTGTCCTCATTTTCTTTTTTATAGGGGCGGAGGGGACCGAATTATTTATTTTTTTGTTTACTTTTTCTTTTTTCTACTTTCTTGTTTATATATTTATTTATTTATTAGCGAGAGTGCGGCCTAAACTATAGGACGACAACCAAGTTCGTACTTGCTTGTGAGCGTCTCACTTGGGATAATTCGTTTTCATTTTATTTCGTCTAAAGCTATCCCCAACCCAACGCTCCACACCCAAAAGCCCCCTAAAAATGTGTGTACGTGCGTGGTACTAGGACTAGTCACTTAGGATGCCACTTACAATTGCTTTGTTTCCATTTAGTTTCGTTTTATTTTTTATTTATCCGTCTCGTGAGCTAAAACTTAAGGGAAAGGTTGTTCACCTGCCAACCCCCAACGACGGGGCATGTTTTCCTGAGCTTTGCAGCTGTCATTTGCTACCTCAGTTGGTAGTTTTTAGTTATTTACTCAGACGTAGTCACAGGAAAACAAGAAAATTTAAGAAAATTATATTAATAATCTACACGAAATCATTTTTATCAAGAAATGAAATATACTTCTCGCGTATGTGAAGAGACAAGTATTATGCATTTCAGAAGTGAAATTAATATTCACGTATAATGATAACCTGTAGATATAAGGTCAAATTAGATTATATTTCTTCATTACTTTAGAGGAGAAATAAGAAAAGATGAAGTGAAATTAATTAAAATTATGAGAGCAAATAAGGCACCTGGTTTAGATCGGTCATGCAGTGTCTGAATAAAGAAGTTATATTAACAGTGGACTGGCTAGTGAGGATGTTTAATGTATGTTTAAGGGGAGGTAGATTGCCAAAGGAATGGATGAATGTCTGTATAGTTCTGCTTTACATGGGAAAGGGGGACAAGTGTGAATGTGGTATTTTCAGAGGGATAAGTTTGATGAGTGTAGTTGGAAAGGATTATGGGAGGGTTTTTATTGAGAGAATTTAGAAAGGAAAAGAGGGAGTAATTGGTGAGGAACAGTGTGGTTTTAGGAAAGGTAGGGGTTGTGTGGATCAGGTTTTGTTGGTAAGGCAGATATGTGAGAAAGCTTTAGGAAAAGGTAAGGATTTTTTTTTGTGGGGGAGGGGGCTTTATGGATTTGGAAACGGCTTATGACAAGTTTGACAGGAAGGTGCTTTTTTTTTTTTTTAATATGTGGGATTGGTGGAAAGCTGTTAAGGGCAGTCAAGAGTTTTTACGATAGTAGTAGAGCCTGTGTTAGGATTGGAAATGGACAGAGCGAGTGGTTTGAGGTAAAGGTGGGACTGCGTCAGGGATGTGTTATGTCGCCATGGCTGTTCAATGTGTACAGGGATGGGGTGGTGTGGAAGGTTAATGCAAAGGTAATGGGCAGGGGACTGTAGTTGGTCAAAGAAAACGGAGAAAACTGGAAGGTGAGCCAGTTGCTGTCTGCTGACGGCACTGAGGTTGTGACAGGATCAGAGTGGGGATTGAAGGAGTTGGTGGCGGATTTGGGGAAGGTACGTGAAAATTCAAGGTAAATGTTGGTAAAAGCAAGGTGATGAGACGTACAAAGGGAGATGATGACAGTGAGATGAAAGTTAGTCTTTAAAGAGAGAGGTTGGAGGAAGTGGATATCTTTAGGTGTTTGGGGTCGTATGTGGCAGAAAAGGGGGTGGAGGTGGAGGTAAATTGTAGATTGAGAGAGGTAAATGCCTTGAGGAATTAAAAAGTTATGAGAAATAGGCATCTGAGAATGGATGCAAAGAGGATATTGTATGAAGGGGTGATTGTGCTGAAGGCTTTGTATGGGACCGAGAATTGACATTCAAAAGCAACGGAGTATAATTTTGAATGTGTGTGAAATGAAAGGTCTCAGAAGTATGGTAGGGGTTACAGGTTGGGTAGAATGAGAGACGAGGTGAGAGGGAGAGCGGGAGACTGTTGGGATGGTTTGGACACATGGAAAGAATGGGTGAAGAAATACTATTAAAAGAGGTGTGGAAGGCAGAGGTGGAGGGAGTGAACTTGAGGGGACGGCTGAGGATGAGATGGATGGATGGGGTAAAGGAGGCGTTGTGCAAGAGGGGGATGTCTCTTGAGCAAGGAATGGAGAAGGCAGGAGATACGGGTGGCTTTGTATATATATTGTTATGCAGTTATGCAAAGAAGGGAGGGTTGGGGGCGTTTTCTTTCATGAGGGGACGGAGAGAGGGGGGGGGGGTCGCCGATTAAGTGAAGTTGCCTTTCTGTGGATGTAATGTCTTGCTACGTTATTTCTGACCCAGGGCGGTGGGCGTGATACAGGGATGACCCCGTAATTCAAGAAAAGCTAAGATGAAAGGAGGGAAAAAGTGATGGGTGGGAATGGAATGGGTAGGTGCCTATCACCTGGCTACCCCCCTTTAAAGGGGAAAAAAGTTCTTGGAATATAGAGGCCGGTTGACAACTGTTTGAAACGGTGCGATGTGATTGCTAGTGCGGCCTATTGTTGATTCATTATTTGTGCTGCACACATTAACGAATGTTCATAACCTGTGCATATTCACAAAATATGCATGGGAGCCTACACAAATGACATGCCACATGCACATGTAGGCCTAGGCCCTATGGTAGACCATGGAGCTGAACATAACTGTCCCAACACTTCCAAGTTACGGCCTGTGTTGTTGGCCTATGGCCTAGCCTATCATTAGATATACCAGTCAGTATTTCCTATTCTTTCTGCCCTGTATCCCTCATTTTCTTTACGATTCTGTTCCTCTCCCCTTTTTCACTACAATGGTCACCATCATCGTCAACTTCCGCATGTTCAGTCATTTCCTGATCATCTTTTGAGGTTTGCCGTCGTATTATGGGCTCAAACATAAATGGTTGGATGGATAATAAGTGACTTCCACTGTCTAATTATTCTTCTTTAGATTAAATTAAATTTTGCGACATTTTTAATAAAAATTGCGTGTGTTCGCCATAATAAATTCTAAGGCGCTGTTATCTAGATACAATGTTTGGCTACTATAACGTCACGTCGATGCGTGATGAATGGCTGCACGTGTCGTTGGTGGAATCAACTGGGATAGTTTACAAAACGATTTCTTTAAAACAAAAAATCACGTATGATGGTAATTAGTTTTAGATGGAAAGAAAAATTAGATATTCACTAATTTGTTGTCTCAGTATATACCTCGCAAATTCTTTGATTTCATTGTAAACCTATATTGGACACCACGTGGCAGGTAAACATGTGTTGGAATGCGCATTTCATAATAAAGTGGACAGCTAGCAGAACACATTAGAATTTTTTTATTACAATAACATTATTAATAATAATAACGATAATATATATTATTTTTTTTAGTATCTGAAAGGTGTGTATACCCGAAACATTATATTATATATAAAAAACATCAATCTTGTGTTCTTTCCTTATATATATACTATATATATATACATATATATATATATATATATATATATATATATATATATATATATATATATATATATATATATATATATCTTTCCATGCAGACACCCACCCATCCCGGACCACGGCACAACGGAGTGATTCATCTTCATCGCTAGAGAACGACGACGACTTACCCGCCCCGCCCACGCTCACACCGAACGTGACGCTTCCGCGGGATGGTGGCTGAGACGTCGAACAACGCAAAGCGGTGATGCAAGATGAACAGAAGGAGGACTGCACGAAAATCGACACGGCGGCGAGTCCTTCGACAACTTCTACGGCCGCGTGAAGGACACGGCTAGGGAGGTGGACCTGTGCATCGGAAACCCCCAACTGAAAATGGGGATATTCATGGGCGTCAGGGACGAGGAACTCGTGCAACGCACAACCTCCCTCGTTGCAGATGCGCCACTGCACGAGGTAGTGACCAACTGCCGCTCACACGAGTCGGCGAGGATGACAGCTTCGGATGTCCAGGACGACCCACAAATGTGTGCTGCGTGTCGGCATTCAAAAGGGCTCCACGCCAGGCGCACGCACCCCACGCCTCGGCAGCAGCCCGCACCTTCCTCGCGACCCAGTAACGCCTGCCAATCCTGCGGCCGCCGCCACGACCCCGGGAAATGCCGAGCGGCTAACAGCACCTACCACAACTGCGGGAGCAAATGACACCCCCCCACCAGTGTACCCTGGCAGGGACGCCCGCTGCCGCACCTGCAACAAAATAGGTCACTGGGAGATGTATTGCATGTCGACTGGGGATCGCGACGAGAATCACCACAGGTCACCAAGTCCTGGCGCCATCGCCTCTTCCCCCGGGAAAGCCGGCACCTGCCGCCAGGTGCCTGACGGCTCTAATCACTTCCGCCACCTGTCAACATCCGCATCGGAAACGTGTCCTCGAGCTTGCTTATGCTGCCTGACACAGGTGCGGACATCACGGTGATAGGCACTCGGCACCTGGGCATGTTAAGGATATCCAGAGCCAGCTCTCGGCGCCGACGTACATGGTCGACTAATCACAAATGCCCCCCCGCAGTGGGATGCTTTCGGGCTACCTTGACGTTCGGACATAGGGACTGCACCGCAGACATACGGGTTCACTGTCGGGAGTTGGTCATAGTCCCGCCCGACTTCCCGAAGCCTATCCTAGCGGTGACGTACGCGAGAAAGTGCGCAGAGCTCACCAGCCGCCGCTCGCGTCTACTTCCTACAGGAATTCAGCGACGTGCTGGTCTCCAAGGACGACATCCGCACTGCTCCTCTAGGAAAGATGGCGGGTCCCCCCACCTGAAAACCGACGCGGTACCCTTCGCCATCCACACGCCCAGTCCGATACCGTTCGCATTTCAAGATCAAGTGAAGGAAGAACCTGACTCAATGGTGCAGCAAGGTATCATCGCGCCTGTCGGTGAGGAACCTTCGGAGTGGTGCCAACATATGGTTTTCGTGGCCGAGAGTACGGGCGTACGCATCACGGTGGACCTGACTAAACTCAACTCTCAGGTGTCGCGCCCCACCCATCCTTCACCCACACCGCTTGCGGCGGTCCGCAGCGTCACCCCCTCCGCGAGGTTCTTCACAACGGCGGACGCTCTTCACGGCTATTGGTAGAATGGAGCTCGCAGAAGAGGACCAGCACCTGACCACGTCCATCACCCCTTACGGGCGGCACAAGCACTGCCGAGGTCCGATGGGCTTTACGACCACTGGCGACGCCTACTGCCTCCGTGGAGACGCGGCTCTGCAAGGCGTAGCCAACTGCGTTAAAGTGGTAGATGACATCCTCCTGTTCGACGAGGACCTCTCCTCCCACTTCAGAGAATCCACCATGTGCTCACTAGGTGCCGCAACCACGGTATCACCCTTAACAAGGAGAAATTCGCCGACCCCAGCGTCAGCTTCTGTGGCTACCGCCTCTCCGCCGACGAGAACAGTTAGGGCCATACGGGACTTCCCCACACCAGCCAACTTGACCGATCTACGATCTTTCATGGGCTCGGTGAACCAACTGGTGGATTTCATCCCGGCCATAGCGGCGACTGCTAAACCCTTACGGTCTCTAATGAGTCCTAAGCGCTCATTCGCCTGGACCCCGGATCACGACAAGGATTTCGCCGACGTCAAGCGGGCTCTGTCGTCACCGCCCGTACTGGTATTGCAGACGGATGCGTCGCGCCTCTCCGGCATCGGGTACGCCCTCTACCCGAAGACCACGGTCAGGGGCACTTGCGTCTCGTCCAGTGTGGCTCGCGGTTCCTGAAGGACGCCGAGACCCGATAGGCCACCATTGAACTGGAAATGCTTACTGTCACCTGGGCTGCATCCAAATGGAAACTATATGTTTGGACTGCCTCGCTTCACGTTGATGATGGACCATCGTCCGCTCATCTCGCCCTTCGTCTTTACGGCGAAGTGATGCGCCGGGAAACAGCTCTGCATCCCAGACGCTCTCTCACGAGCCCCGGTCTCCCGCCCTACGCCGGAGGACGAGACCGACTGCGACAAGGACGCACGTCAGGAGCGTCGTCCCCGGCAACGCCGGCGCTCGCGGGACGACCCGTCGCCGACAGGACGCTCCAGGAACTCCGGCCCGCGGCAAGGATGGACTTCGCCTACGACCACATGCTTACCTGCGTGTCCTCCGGGTTTCCGTCCAACCGCTTCACCCTACCCAGTTTCGTCCTCCTGTATTGGAAGCTCCGGAACGCCCTCTCCGCTGACGGGGAACTGGTGCTATACATCGTCGTCCCCACCGCACACGCTGGCCCGCCTCCACGACAGCCACCGCGGTGCGGAGGCCACCAAACGACGGGCTAGGCAAACTGTCTTCTGGTCCGGCATCGAGCCCTGCCAAGTGCTGCGCCCCAGACAGCAGCAAGAATCCCTCCTGTGTGACGACCGCCCCACAAGGTCCTTTGAGTCCGTGTCTGCCGACTTCTTTCACGTCGCAGGAAAATCATTCCTAGTTATAGCGGACAGGTTGGCCCGTCATGGTGTCCTGTGACTAGGACACGACGTCTACCAGTCATCCGGAAGTTCTGCTGCTACTTCCGGGAGGTAGGCGTTCCCCTCCGCCTCCGCACCGATGCCCCCCCCCCCACACTTTTACCAGCTCAACAGTTTCACGGAACGCTGGGGCATTCACCATAGGGTCACCTCACCGAACTATCCCCATTGCAATGGGCACGCCAAAGCCTCGGTCAAGGCAGCTAAGTACCTCATCCTCAAGACAGCGCCCACTGGCAACATCGACTGCGAGGAGTTCGACCGTGGTCTCCTCGAATTACGAAACACATTCCGTTCGGCCACCCCTCAGCATGTGCGTCCCAGCCCAACCGGACTCCTTTTCGGAGGAATGGCAAGCTCGCTCGGAGAAGTGCCATCGCCACGACGCCCAGGTGCACCGCCGACAGGAGCAGGCCCGGCCCCCTCCCCGAATTGAGTGTCTACCAACGCGTGCGGATTCAGAACCGGACCTCTCTCCGTTGGGACAAGGTCGGGGTGGTTATGGGCCGCGACAGGTCCAGGGACTACGAAATCCACTTCCCGAGCTGGAGACTCTGGTGGCGCAACCGGCGGTTCCTCCACCCGGTAGCCGCCCCGTGTCCTCCTGAAGCCGCCGCCCCTGTCGCGTCCCATCCCTCGTTGGAGGACCTGCGGCCCTCGTGCGCGGATCCCCCCGCCGCTCGTCCCGGCTCACGCATAGACGTGCCCCTCGCGATGGTACTACGAGGGCGGGGGAGGGGGTAGCATAGTGTACTGGCATGGCGTACTGTGCAAGAGTGTCATGGCGTGCCCTGACCAGAAGTGACGCTTTCCGTACATGGGCCTTTTCATACGGCCAACAAGGACCCTTCTCATACTTACACTAGGCGTGGCAGCGTCTTCGCCCTGTGTAGCGAAAGACGCTTCCTTTGGTGCCCACGCCGGCAGTTACTCATTAAACTTCTTACACGCATGACGCGCCCTGCTGTACGTATAACCTACTGATTAACAAACGCGTAAATCGTCCTACTTTGGTTTCGCTGTTGCCTCCCCTTTCAAGATAGCTTGCAGTATCCAACTGAGAGAATGTATATTCATTTACCAGAATCAGGAAAAAGGAGAATAACCAAAATTTCCCTTATGAGGCCATGCTTAGGCAACTTAATCTATACTTTCTAGAGCGACGCAGAGTTTGGGGTGATCTAATAGAGGTGTTCATGTGGATCAAGGGTGATGCAAACAAGGTTATCATATTAAGACAACAGGGCAGAACTCGCAGTAATGGATTTGAATTTGGCAAATTTAGATTTAAGGAAATTGACAAGAACTGGTTTACCAATGAAGTGGTCTACAAATGTAATAGATTTAGTTATCACATAGCGAGTGCTGAAACTATCAGTTGTTTTAAGAGGTTAGATAACTTTATGGTGGTGGTAATGGACACGGAACTGCCTAGTGTAGGCCTTATAGTCTCTTGCAGTCTCCTTTTTTCTTATGTTCAAAGCACCCTTCATCCCATTCATCATCTCATTTTCGGTCATCGCCCCAAGTTCATTACATCCACCTCTGCCTTCAACACTTTCTCCTCGTCTTCATTCATTCTTTCTATGTACTTGTGTACACCAAAAGGCCTCCCCCCCCCCCATCACACTGCTCGGACCAGAGGCAATGTAGCAAATCACACAAATAGGCACAGAGACAGGAAGTGCAACACAGAATATTCTTTTTGTTTATGAAATAGAGTACAGTTTGAACTTCTCTCTTATTTGAAATGCTGAGGACATCTACAGCATTTCAAGAGTTCAAACTGTATTTTAATTCAGCAACATGATGCTAAGATGGGAGGGAGGGTGGAGGGGTGTGGAGTGTATTCAGGGATGGAATGGGTGGGAATGATTTTATGCCTTTTCTTTTTGGCTACCTCTCTTGTAAGGGGGAAAAAGCCTTGGTATATGTATGTATATATACATACACACACAATGTATACAAATACATGCATATGAAATCTACATTCACATACTCATGCATACACACATATTCAAGTCGAAACTTGACATGTTCCTAAAAGCTTAAGAACTTTGTGTAATCGTAAAATAAACATCTTTGATGCATTTTTTATATACTGGGATGGTTAACATTATTATTGGGATTATCATTATTATTTTCTGTTAAAATTTACTTTGCATTTCATGATAGAATATATCATACAAGACCATTTTTGTACAAAATTCAAATTTCATGAACTTGATCACTTGTCAGCTCTTAATTTCGGAGGGATGCCATGTTAATGACATTTACATCACAGTCCACCCAACAAGGCACAGTATAATGATTAACCCTTCATTCTTGCTCGTAAAAATATTCTAACCTTTAGTCCTTATCAACATGTGTGAAAAATTTATCTCATAGTTGAGTCTTTACAAAATCCTCTATAATACCATATAATGGTATGGAATAATAAGCAGTAAGTCACCATCCAAATCATAACTTGAAAATTCAGATGTTACGTCCACCAGAAAAGAACTCTCGCTCAAGTAAACAAACCCAACACAAAAGTTGAAGGTAATAATTAAAAAAAGTACAGTGGTGAAATTGATCTGATTGAAAGAATAGTTTTTGCATTAAAATTTAATTGTCATCATTACCAAAATAACTAAGAGATGCATTTCATAAGATCATATACCTGTACAGGGGCCTTATCGCCCGTCCTCATGGACGAGCACCTCAAAAATTTTAACCAAAACACCCACTAAATCATAATGGAGAAAGTATATATATATATATATATATATATATATATATATATATATATATATATATATATATATATATATATATATATATATATATATATATATACCATTCTTCAGTTTTTTTAAACATCACATTCTGACCAGAAATATAATCAACCCAATACAAAATGGATAAAACAAGAAGAATAAGAATGATAAGTTTACAATGCATACACGCAATCGCAACACTTGCATATCCAAAATAAAGAATAAAAAAACAAAACAAACTGAATGATATGAAAGAGGTCAGGTACGTGAAGGGTCGAACAGAGAAAAGCGTCAACAAATAATCCACCAGAAGGCAATACAGCATCACAATATCTTCAATTACCAACAAGAAATGACGCTAACTCTAATTAAGTAGCAATGCTGAAGAAAATAGACACCTTGTCATATTCATCACTGCAACTCAATGGCTGTCAAATCTATGAAAAGATATTTCACGCATTTCATGAAACAAATCCAGGGTTTAGGTGTGTGTTATGGGCAAAGCAAGTATAGTTAGACTGAGTTTTGATCTAACATCTAACAAGACTGACTAGTTTAGTACACTTGCTTCTCGTGACTTGATCAAGTCGCTACCACTACTGTATTTATTGCCTTTGAGGTAATAGGAGTCCAGCCCAAAAATGCCAACTTTCAAGTAACATTTACGCTTCTTGCCACAGTCTACAGATCAAACAATTATGCGAAATATATGAAAGGCACAAAACAGAATAAATACCTCAACCCCTTCGCTATCATGGCATATGTTATAGATTCCATCGTGACGGACATCAAAGGGCATTAGAAAAACGTCTACAGGATGAATGTTCGCTTGAACAACACCTCTGCTTTGTGAGACTTTGTTCAAGCGAGGACCATTGGCTCAGTAATTTCTGTGGTTTTTACAATGACACAATCTACAATGTGGGCCATGGTAACAAGAGGGTTACTGAAAACCACATCTAAAACCACTGCCTTCCTGCAGTTTGGAAACTCAAGCAAGAGAGCCAAAAGGACGGCTGGAAAGAACTGTGAAAAAGAGTAGATGAAGAGGAAAAGAGAATGATTGAATTATGAGAAGGAAAGGTGTGGAAAACTTAACAAGACTTAGGAAGAAAGGGGCAGGGAAAGAGATACTAAAGAAAAGTAAAAATGTTTAAAAATGTTAGAATAAGATTAATGAGAAGAGAAAAGACGGATGAAAAAATGGTAGAAGACAGGGCTACAGTACAGAAAAAGAAATAAAAGTCCATGATAAAATGGTAGAAAGAAAAAAGAAAAGAAAAGAAAAAGAAAAACACTTGGGCTAAACAAAAGAAAGAATGAAAAATAAAGAAAAATAAGAACGAGACCAGACTGACTAAAAATTAAAATGGAAGAAATAATAATAATAAAAGAGAGGGAGAGAGAGACCGAGAGTAGTTGGGCAACACATTTTTGGCACGCCCCTACCTATGTGTCAGAATAAAAACAGTCTTTAAAAACTCTAAAACCAACTGACAGACAATACTAGTGAGCTATACCATTGGTTTCAGTTAAATGAAGAATACACAGCCTTAGGAGTGGTGGGACCGCGTCCACGCAGCCCATAACGCGCAGCCCAGGCACTGGTCCCCTCGTGTCATCAAAGTGAAACAGTTCCTAACCCTGATGTTGGTAAACATTTCTCAAAGTGACCATTGGCAAAAACTGCACTCATCTTTCGATATTGTATGTGTGTGTGTGTGTGTGTGTGTGTGTGTGTGTGTGTGTGTGTGTGTGTGTGTGTGTGTGTGTGTGTGTTCCTGTTTTTGGAGACCAGCAACCCTGCAACACTATTACTGCATCATCTGGCCTCCCGTTCTTTCACTGTCTATGTAAATAACCGATGTTGGTGCTGGGGGGAAAGATCCTGGGGGACTGGCCGCCAGGGTTGGGTGCAGCCCTCCAAGAGACCCATGGTGCGGATTGGGCACGAGACCAGAGTGCTGGGCCAGGAAAGGGGGCAGGGCGGGTGGCGGCATGTTGCCCTCGTAGACGTCTGGCCGCTGGTGATGGTACGGGACCTCTTGCACCATATCTGCCGTATGGAGGCTGTTGCTGGGCTGCTGCTGTCCACCACTGAGGTTGGCCGTCCCTCCGCTTGACAGGTTTGGGTCGCCAAAGATGATTTCTTGGAAGAAACCTCCCGGAACAGTCATCTAGAATTCACCAAAACACCAAAAGGTTCGAATATCACTGCATCTTCGGTTAATAAACAAGACAATCATTAATCAATATCAATCTTATCTAATACACCATTAGAAGACCTTAATGTGACCAAGACATGGGAGCAACAATGGGATTTTTTATGTGGTGGTCCTGCAAGACGGACAGTAAAGCTACTGCCCATTTTCGAAACCCATCAAACACCCTCACCTCCAAGGGCATTAGAAAAACGTCATCAGGAGGTGCAACCCTGTAGGGCTGGCACTTGGTCTCTGGACTGAGCCGATCTCTATAAATTTCAAATGTATTTCTTACACTTTTCCACGCTTAGAGAGCTCACAACCAGCAACTGCACCTCTCTCTCTACTATTTTGAGCCAGTCACATATAAACAGTTCCAAGCTCAAATAATACATAAATTCAAATCTAAATATCATAATTGGAAATCAAGAAAATAGATTAAGTTGGGACTTATACAGCTAGAGCTACTTTTCTTCTTCATCATAAAGTTGTCCGGTTTGATTACAGTCATCACAGCATCAATGTCTTAGGTTCTTACAGCATGTCATTAATGGTGTCGTTTGTGTTAAGTCCAAGTTTATGTAATGTTTTGCCACTTAGAGTGGGGGCCCTTAAGGATTACAAAGGAGGAGCATGCTGACAGGAGACCCTTTGGTCTGATGCGCAATGGCTCTCGATGGCCATGTATAACTGTGTGACATGGTCTAGAATGACGAAGTTTCAACTTCAGGTTTGTGGACACCTAGAGAGGTGATGGCAGTCCCAAGTAGAGCTATGAACTAAAAACTACTTAAGGGAATCATTTGTGGATGCCCCTACAAACCAGAGCCACTCATCATTTGTCCATGTTAGTTTCAAAATCTTAAATCATAGGGGAACAGTATCTCTGAATCACAACTGCCCCTCCTTTATCCTGTTCCCTTGAGCCTGTCCCAACTACTTCTATAATCCCCTCTTCTGGATCCCCCTATGGGTACGGAAGTATCTTGCCACCCTTCCATTTCCCATGTGACTACACAGGATGGAGTGATGGGACTAGGGATTCTGCACTCAGTACATTTCTACTACAAAAAATCAAGCATAGGAGGGTCTGGGTGAACTCAACTGGGTCATTAAATGTGCGTGGTTGTGTTACATATGGGAGTAAAATGGAAGACAGGTGGATTGTTTGTAGGATGGTTGATGGATGTGTTAGCATTAAGTAAAACTAAGCTGAAAGGGAGAGGTGAGCCTGAGCGTGTCATGGGGAAGGTGCTGGGAGTGAAGAAGGGGCAAGAGAGGGAAGGGGTGTAAAGAAGTGTCTTTGTGGATACCATGAGCAAAGGTGAGACTGGGATAGAAGATGTGTTTTTGTGTGTACATATGGATCTGAGAGTGAGTGGAGAGGAAAAAAGTCATTTCAGAAAATTTAAAGGATAGCAAAGGAAGTTATTTCAGAAGATTTAAACAAGTATTTAGAGAGTTTTGGGAGGAATGACAATGTGGTGTTGGGAGATTTGAATGCTAAAATAGATAAGCCAATGGATGGAACAGAAAGGAGGTTTGGGGTGCCAGGTATGGAAAGTTGGTGTTGAAGATGTACTTTTACATGAATAGTACAGCTTGTGTGGCTTAGAATGGTGAAGGTGAGTGGTTTGAGGTGAATGTGGGCTGTGCCAGGGTTGTGTTACATCATCATGCTTCTTGATTATGTATATGGAAGGGGTAGTATGGCAGGTAAATGCAAAGGTGATAGGCTGAAGATTGCAGATGGTTAAAGAGACTGGAGGGAAGGAGGTGAACCACTTGTATGTGGATGACACTGCACTTATGGCAGGGTCAGGGTAGGGTCTAAGTCAATTGGTGACAGAGTTCAGGATATGTGAGAGGAGAAATTTGAAATTGAATGAGGGTAAAAGTAAGGCAATGGGAAGTATAAAGGGTGAGAGTGGCAGGGAGTTGGAGCTAAATCTTGGAGGAAAGAGGTTGGAGGGAGTAGGGGTGAAGGAAGCTAGTAAATGTCTTTGTGGAATATAAAATGTCATGAAAAATAGATATCAGAGGATGGATGCACTTGGAAGATTACATGATGGGGCGACTGTGGTTACAACAGTGTAAGGGCCCAAGACGTGGAATTCAAAGGGAAGGGTTAAGGGATGAGACTTCATCTACAGGGATCAAAAAGATTTCATAACAGGGAAACATATGGGTGTGAGATGGATGGAAGGTGTGTGGGTGCATGCCTTGGCTGACAACCTCCCTTGCGTGGGGGAAGAAGCACTTTTGATATATAGATATACAAATGGTGAATTTAAACATGACTTTGATCAAATGTTCGAGACGTGTGGTGGGGGTTATAAGGACGGATACAGTAACAAATGTGGTGAGGCAGAGGGCAAGGGTAGAAAGGGAACTTGCATATAGGGTTGATTCAAGAATACTAGGATGGTTTAGATATATGGAAGGAAGGAATAAAGACTAGCAAGAGGAGTGTGGAAGGCAGAGGTGGATGGAATGAACCTGAGGGGAAGACCAAGATTGAGAGGGATGGATGAAGGGGGCCTGGGTACATGGGGAATGTATTGAGCAGGGAAAGGACAAGATAGGTGTGAGTGGATAGTGGTTGTGAATGGATAATAAAATTGATCTGGCCTGAAGGAATTTCTCCTTCTCTTCTCTATTAACATGTGAGGAGAAAAGGAAGGTCGGTCACCATGTAAATAAAGTGGTGGGGCTAATTCAGCTCTAGCTGTTGGGCCATGCTGTGGATGTGCTGTCATGTTGCATTCTTCTGGATGTGCTGTGTCTTGTTGCATTCTTCTGACCCAGGCACTGGGTAGGACGCAGGGATAGGTGCTGGGTAGGCACGTACCTTGGCTGTCTACCTCCTTTCTATGGAGGTAAAAACCTTTTTATATAGTTAGTGGATATTTAGCAATATTATTTGGTGATGACAAATGGTTTATCCATGAGGCAAACAAGCAGTAATACATAATTATGGGACAAGTAAGGAAATACACAGAGAACTTGTGGTCTACATCAAGATCTTCACAGAGCATGGCTAGGCTGAACATACTGACAGCTACGAGCATGACATAAGGAAGAACTTACCTGATATCCTTGCTGAGCAAAGTTGGGTTGTTGCGTAAAGTGTTGATGCATCTGCGGAGGGACGGTAATCTGAAGCCCTTGCGTTATAGGCGCTGGTAACGCTCCCTGCCCCACTCCGCTGCCTACCCCTCCGCTCATGCCCTGAGGTAGCGAGGCTAGACCTGGGGGTGGAGCCACGCCCGATCCTCCACCCATCCCCTGTGCAGGAGCGACACTTTGGGAAGGCGGAACACCCTGAGGAGGAGGCGGTAGTCCTTGGGGAGGTGGAGGGCCAAGACCCTGAGGCGGAGGGACACCCTGGGGAGGAGCTACGCCCTGTGATATCTGGGCTGGCATAAAGTGTGCCATTTGCTGTTGTGCATGACCACTTTCGGTAAATCCTTGTGCCGACCCAACGGCGCCTGGGTATTGGTCACTCGAGGACCCGGACTGCAAATGAAACACTCCACTGGGCAGTCCTGGGCCACTGACCGTCTGTCCAAGAGGAGCAAGGAAGGACTGGGGTGGGTTACTGGAGGGAACAATCGAGGATGCTTCACTATGCCCGGGAGGTCCATCCATGCGATACAGAGGTGAGCCAAGGACCAGCTTATTGTAACCCGATCCGTTTAGAGGTTCGCCTTGATAATCTAACGTCACGGGAGCCGGGAACCCTGGAGGAGGCGGCACTGTGGTTACTGGCGTCGTAGGATTTGTTCCTGTCGATCGACCCTGTCCTCCAGAACTTGAGCAGCTGGATTCATTCACACTCGTACTTGACACTGATGAACTCTGGTTACTGCCGCTAACAGCATTGGCTGCCTGGCTTGCCATGTGAAAGAGAGCCGCTGGGGTTAAGCTGTAAAAGTACTGCTGTTGCTGCGGTTGTTGTTGTTGTTGTTGCTGCTGTGCCTGAATCTGCTGTTGAACTTGTTGTTGTTGCATTTGCCGTTGTTGCTGCTGCATTTGTTGTATTTGTTGTTGTTGTATATGCTGTTGCTGTATTTGTTGTGGCTGCATCTGCTGCAGGTGCAAAACTTGAGATTGTAGGGCGCTTCCCGTTGTCGTGTGCAGGACCGACGACGACTGCTTGGGCTGGGTCACAACATGACTACTTTGCTGAGTATGAGAAACACCTGACGATGACGGGAAAGATGTTGATGCACCGCTATCAACCGACGGTTGCTCCGAATTATGTGTTCTATAATGCCCCGGCAAACTTGTGTTGAGGAAGGAACCGCACCCACTAATGCCTGCATTACCGACAGATGTATTTTGTTTTACCGGAGAGACTAACGGACCGTGGAACCCTGGCGGCACTCCGACACTCGTGGAGGGGATTAACGGACTCTTCCCTAATAGCTCACTTCCAGAATGTGCTACAGAGCCCCCATTCGATCTTGCAATTGGTCCCTTAAGACCTTCGTTTGTTGCCAAAGAATTCCGGTCTGGTGGTTCTTTGCAATCACGTAACAAGGTGTCCATGCTCCGAGTCACGACACTATTGTCGATCAAAGCCTTCTCCTTCTCGGGTGGGAACCGCAAGGGCTTGCTGGTTCCGCCACCTTGAGAGGAGGCGAGATTTTGGTGATTGGTACAAGAAGCGGATGTGAAGGACGGGCTACTGTGGGATAGCACTGAGGACGTGATGGCAGTCGCAGTGCCGCACGGCTTGTCAGCTATTGCTACGTTAGAAGTTCCAGGGGCAACATCTGGAAGATAGATATTATCTCCTTAATAAAAAGATTTAGCACAATTCTTAATTGTATAACTTTTATCACGAAAAACAAATTTGTCTTCAATGAATCAATCGGCAAAATTGATAAAAAATTTCCTAATTTGAAATACATGCATGAGAGCAGAGATAATATCCAGTCAACTCCAGAGTTCCCCCACGTGCGGAGCTCCAACCAATTTCGTCACCGGGGCCGGAGAAATCGCAAAAACAAGCCAGAGATTCAATCCTTGTGAGTTACTGAGCGAGGCTGTGTCATGAAGGTATTGCCAAACCAATCTTTGTTTATCTGGATATTTTTTATTGGGAAGCGAGGGATATGATACACAACCACCAAAAAAATCAACGTCGAATCTTAACAGTCACGCAGAATCTACGTATAAAATATCTTTAAAAGATATAGACAATACTTAGTACTTACCAGTAACAATTACCTGGCAAAACACTCGTAAGGCTATTCTGGCACTATACGGAGACTTACAATTAAATAAAAACAGCTTTGCACCTGTAGATCATGTATGTAACTTTCAGAAAAATCTACTGTGATGTCTATGCTGCTAAAAACTGTCCAACACTAAAATACAAAATGACAATGAACTAATATGAAATGCTGTTCATTATAAAGAATTGTGTCATACTCCATATTCACTTTGAATGGAAAAGTATTGCTGTTATTTGAGATATCTCTCAGTTTCTCTTCTAGTACCAACTGCATCTCAAAAAAAAAAAAAAAAAAAAAAAAAAAAAATCTGCCACTTTACTAAAGCAACAATACCCCACTACAGTCACTGCCTGCCTCACACCTAATTCCCATGTTCATCACAGATGAATAACAATCCTAACGAAAATAAATTATACAGGTAAAAACAAATAACTGGTGTATAAACAATGGACAAAAAAAAGAAGTTTCTCTAATTACTAAAATGTAAAAAAAATTGGAAAATATTATCACTGATGGATCTAGAAACCAATATATTTGAACTATGAGTAGGGCTAACATACAGCAATGTCCACTGTTCAAAATTGAACAACTGAAGAATTTGTATCCCACAACCATTACCCTCTCCATCACCCATACACATGCAGGAATACTCCCACACATATGTACACTCACATGCATTCATTCATTAAAAAAAAAAAAAAAAAATAATAATAATAATAATCTGGCAAGATAACATAACAGATAAAGAGAAAAACAAAGATATATCTAATATACAATGAAATGAAAGAGAAAGAAGGAAAAAAAAAAAAAAAAAAACCTATCATAGCCATGGGCTATTTGTCTTGTTTACAAGATCTATGTATCTGTTCTTGAGACCCGTTATGGTAGCTACATGCATTCGTCAACTGGAAGAAATAACATTCAAAATAAACGATTGTTTGGATATGAAGAACCTTCCACAAACCTAATTCTCTTCGGTTGGATATTGATGACTAACACATTTCTTGACTTAAAAAAAAAAAATAATAAAAAAATAAAAGTTTTACCTCTTAGTTCCCAAACTCTGACTGCAAGGTTACTTTTCCGCATTTTTCAAGGGCTTGCTAGGATTTTCAAACTCTCTCTGACACAAGACTTCAACTACACAGCTCTTATACAGAACCTTCCCGTCCTTCAGTGTCTCCCCTCCCTTTCCTACTATTTGACGTGTCTTTTCCCCCTCCGCCTTCCATTTGTGGAACTGAGCTTCCTTTACTTCCACCATTCAGCATCTTCCTAAGATCTTGGCTTAGCATTTTGGCGAGGTGCTGCGAGTCCTGAGTGTCTTTCTGGTTCTTCTTGGTCACCCCTCCTTTGGCAGATTGTTGTTCGGTAATATTCTTTATCTGCTTTGTTTTTGCAGGCTTAGAACCCAAACCATCCGTCTCACCCAACGACTTTTGTTTCTCTTGCAATTTTTTCTTTCTTACATTCATCAAATCCTGCTCTCTTCGTTTGGCCTTCTCAATATACTTCTGCTTCATCTTCATCCTCTTCAAGTTCTTGGCTTCTTTCATTTTTTGAACGAAAATACTCTGTCCTTGTTCACCACTTTTGCTCTTTTGGTTTTGTGACATCCTAGATTCGTAGTCTAAATCACTTTGCCTCCTAGACACACACTGAGACTGATCTCGATCATTTGGACTATAACCTGGATTTATATTGACTGATACTGGACTACACAATTTGCCATTAGCGTAACTCTGACTATCCGCTCTGGCTACGGCCCCTTCCCTTCCGTCTTCTCCGTCTTCCAGATGACGATTCTTTCCTTTACCTTTCACCTTTTTACTTTTAAGTTCAACATTACCTTGATGCGCATTTATCTTCATGGCTTGTTGTTCTCTACTGCCCCGCTCTTCCTCTTGTTCTTGTGGCCCACCTCGCTTTCCCTCCCTAGTCGGTTTCTTGTTCTTCCAGCCTTCCTTGTACTTTGCTTTCTTGTCTCGACGCTCTTGCGAGATCTTTCTCTTTGGACAGTCTTTCTGTAGGTGCCCAATTTTTCCGCAGTACCTGCATCCTCTGTCATTGGGTGGTGCTCCATCAGTTAAAAGCTTTGCATCAAAAAGATAATCCTGAAATTGAAAAACAAAGAAAAAATACATTACTATTTCTCATTAAAAAGTCTACTGCTAAGTACTGATAAAAATACATGCATATCCATATACCAATACTCTTTTTCTTCCTTAAAAGTTGCCAAATAAAAAAAAACATCCACCCATCTAAAACCAGTTTGTTGTTCCTTCTATCTTACCACCACACAGATGAAGGGTCATCCCTCTCTTGTGCCACACTGCTCAGGTGGAGGACAACTGCTCCGGAGCCGGGTAACCATGCCCCTCCCCCGTCCACTTGAGAATTTTACAGCAAAAATAAGACTTCCCTTTGGACCACATCATTTCCCCCCATCCATTTACAACCACTTTCCATATACTCCTATCTTTCTCCTCCTCTCTCTTCCTTGCTCACCATACATTCCTCTTACATCAAATGCCACCCCCACTCCATCTATCCAACTCATTCTTGGTCTTATACGCACTCTGTCTATTTCCGTTTTCCATTCCCTCATTCTTCCCATATACCCAACTCTCAGCACCCTTCTATCTACCCACATTCTCTCCACCAACAATCCTTGGTCCATCCATCTTCAATGTACTGCCATACTTCTTACACATTTCCTCTCAAAGACAATTTGGTTCTACCAACCTCCTTCAATTCCAAGTCTTCTCCATACAGTGCCATAGGCACTATCCTTCATACATATGCACTAATGAAGGAGACCTCAAGTGACTATGAGGCCTATACTAGGCAGTTCCCTGTCCGTCACCATCTGTCATCCCCAGCCATAAAGTTGTCTAACCTTTTCTTAAAACAACTGATAGTTTCAGTGCTCACTAATGATTGCTAAGTCTATTCCATTTGTTGGCCACTATTAGTAAACCAGTTCTTCCCTATTTCTTAAATCTAAATTTGTCCAATTTAAATCCATTACTGCGAGTCCTACCCTGTTGTCTTAATATGATGACCTTGTTTGTATCTCCCTTATTAAAGCCTTTTATCCACTTGAGCACCTCTATTAGATAACCCTGCACTCTGCATCTTTCCAGAGAGTGTAAGGTGCTTTAGCCAGTCCTTGTAAGGTAAATTTCTGAGCCCATGTATCATTTTGGTCATTTTCCTCTGTACTGATTCTAGTGAATTGACATCCGTTCTATAGGATAGAGACCAAAAACTGTACCACATAGTCAAGGATGGTTCTTAATAATGCCATACAGTTTGATAATTACCTATGCATTTTTATTCATAACCATCCTAGCAATGAAACCTAATGCTCTGTTAGCTCTATTCCTGGCACTAATGTACTGTTTCCTGGATTTAAGGTCAGGACTTACTAGAACTCCCAAGTCTCTCTCATACTCACTTTTCCCTAAAAAGTGTTATCTAAGTTATACCTGCTTTCTGGGTTGTGTAAGTTTAACACACTGCACTTTAAGATACTGAAGTCCATTTGCCATTTCACCAACCAAGTGCACAAAATTATTAAGATCCTCCTGCAGAATCTTGGATTCTTCTCCTGACCTTATAAGGCATCCTATTTCAGTGTTGTCTGCAAACTTACTAACATCACTATTAATCCCATTGTTCTAGTCACTTATTTAATGAACAATAAGGGATCCAATACTAAGCCCTGGGGAAATCCACTAGAAACACTCCTCACATTTGGATTTTACACTGTTTAATGACCCATTGTTTTCTGTCACTGATCCAAGCTCTAATCCATTCAAACACTTTTCTTTCAATGCAATGGGCTTTGAATTTATTTTGTTTCTTCTGTTGGGGCATCTTGTTGAATGCCCCACTGTTATGTGATGCCTTGTAGACATTTGTGTAAAAATATTGAGCAGTTACATATGACTTACCCTTAGAGAACCCATGTTATGAGTCATAAATCAAATTATGTTTCTTGATGTGATCTTTGATTCTATTAGCTAGTATTGATTCAAGCATTTTACCTATAACTGATGATTTATCTCCCTTTTTGAAAACAGGAACAAAGTTTGTCTGTCCCTAAGCACAAAAGCAGTGTCTACTGACTTAATCAAACATTTCCATTAACTGGTTGCAGATTTCAAATATACATTCTTTAAGCACTCTTGGAAAAATTTCATCAGGATCTGGAGATTTTCTACTTTATGTCTATCATTCTGTTTGACTACTACTTTACTAATGATGATGTTAGTCTACTTCCTTCATCCCTACTGAAAGTCGGGTCAGTCAGGTACCATGTCTAACCTCTTTGTAAACACATTGGGAAAATATTTGTTAAATGTCTTGCTCATTTTTCCCTCCCAATCTATCATGACATCATTGTCATTCTTAATCGGGCCAATCCTTTCCTTATTTTTTGTTCTGTAGAGATGAAAGAAACCATTTGGGTTAGATCTCGCTTGTCTGGCAACCTTAAATTTGTAGCTGTTTCACTGTGCATGTGTATGTGGTTTTTTTTTAACCAGTCTTGCCATATCCTTATATTTAGATCTAAGGTGTGTTTCGCAATTTTTTTTATACTGGCATAAAGCCCTCTTTTTATCAAAATCTCATTTTTCAACCTATCCATCATCCATTTGGAAGTATTATTATTCTTTTGCATTGCCTTGAGGGGAATAAATTTATTTTGTGCAAACAAAATGGTTATGTTACTGTACATTTCATCCAGATCCCTGACTGCTGTGGACCTCATGCTTGTGAGTGACCCGACACCTGACCGTGCTAATGTCATCCAGGCTGACAGTGTGTCTTACCTTGTGTCCTCCGAGTTTGTTTCATAAGTGATCAATTGTCCTAAATACTTTCGCATCATATCAAAATTGGCTCTCCTGAAGTCAGGTACTTGAATGTTATTTGTACTATTTAATTCTTCCTAAGTAATATTAAATCTTATTTCTTGTTGATTGCTACTGCCTAAACTATCTCCCACTTTTACATTTCTCATTAGATCCTCATTATTAGTCAAAAGTAAGTCTAGAGTATTCTCTCCCCTTGTAGGATAGGCAATAATACATATATATTATTATTATCATTATCTTGTACCATATCTAAAAACTTTTGCATTTCTTATCTCCTAAATTTTCCCAGTCAATGTTTTTACAGTTAAAATCCCTCATGATCACAACATTTTGTACTGGAATGCCCTGCTAATTTCTTCAATCAGGGGATCACTCTGCTCAATGCTGAGGTTAGGAGGAATATATAGGATGCCAATTATAAGTTTTTAATCTTGCCTATAATTTCCACCCAAACCGATTTTGTACTTTCTTCTTGGTTATTTGAATTGCTGATAATACAATTAGCTGTGTTTTTGATAAAAAAAAAAAAAAAGTGCTACTCCTACCCCACTTCTGCCTACCCTATCCTTGTGAAAAAGTTTGTATCCTTCGATCTCAATTTCTGGAAGGAAATACAGTATCTATCTGCCATATTGATCCAGGATTCAGTAATAGCTATAACATCAAATCTTTCTATGCATGCTTTGCCTTGCAGCAAATCAATTTTATTCATTACGCTTCTGTGTTTGTATAGTAATTGTCTCTTTGCATCCACAGCTACATGGATGTTTCTCATAACATTTTTCATTACCCCATACATTTACTTTCATCCTTATACAACAAAATCACCTCCATATTTCCAATACCTGGGGTTTGTTTATGTGCACATGCACCTATGCAGGAACAACTACCAGAAAAGATAAACTAATGAAGCAGTGCTTTTGTGTATTTACACACTCAGTGCTTAGTAGAAAAGAAATGTACAAAACATTGAAAATGTAAATACACAAGAGCACTGCTTCATTAGTTCGTCTTTCAAGGTTGTTACTCCTGCAATTGTAGACTGATTTCTACATTTCTTATTGTATACACAAATACATACATATATGTTATAAGTGGTGGCCAGGTCAAAGTTGACACCCACATCATACACAAATATGCTAACTTAACCACCTCAGATTCTGAAATTCTCCCAAATAAGCTTTTGTTTGACATAACATACACTAACAGCATAAAGAGCTGTCACTGATACAGTTACATCTTTTACTGTTGCATACTCTCTAAAGATAGCACAAATGTAATGTACTATCTAACCCAGAGAATGCAAAAACCACACTTAACCCAGACCCATAAAACTTGTACAACAGTACAATGCTTATTTTTGAAGACATATGTGACAAGGGCCAAGAATTGTCACAAGAAGTTTCAGTGAAACTCTAAGCAATGATAATAATTCTGTTGCCACAGGTCTCTCTCACAGAAGGCCTGTGGCCTTCAGGTAACTGGCAACAGCCTCCAAGCAGGCCTATAGGTCACTTGGAAAAGACATACGGTGTTGTTATCTAGGGACTGTTAGCGTGAGGTGTTTAATACAAGGGACTAATGACAGGTACTTGCTTACATGCGGTGGTCCTGCAAGATGGACAGCATAACTGGCTGTTTTCAAAATGTGTCAACTCCCTTTCCACTTCCATCAGGAGGTGCAGCCATAAGAGGCCGATACCTGGTCTCCCCACTGGGCCCAGGATTTCCTTTTATCCATTTCAACTGTATTTCTTACACAAATTCACATGTGGGGCATTGACAACCAGTGACTCATCTCCTCTTCCTACCACTTTGAGTCAGTGACACAGAAACACTCCTACAATGATGAAGCAGAGAGAAGTCTACAGTTTCTTCCCATAGTAATCTGTGGGAGATCCCAAGAACTATTGCCAGCCACAGTGAAGCTGCAGTTTTTTCAATTAGCAAAGCTCAAGGCAACAACTGAACACCCAAATGCTTAACCAAATACACCTGGCAAATTGATCTCTTTTTCAGGGTTACAGAACTATTTATGAACATCCACTAATACACTTCCTTCCATGTCGCACACATTAAACTAAACAATCTGACCAGCTACTTCACTATAATTCCCACAACGACCATCTAAACCAGCTGCCTCACCAGCATTCCTCTTTTTCGCTGCTCTTACTACAGTAAGTCCTTGTTATATGGTACATATGTGTTCCTGAAAACCTTACCGCAAATTGAAATTAACGTACACCGAACCCATTATAACATGTAATAATAGGATATGGCAGACGTACTTTCTCCCTGCTCTTCCCTCTTCAAAATATCTAGCGGATACCATATCTGTGAATTTTTCTTACCATAAATAGAATCGAGGGTAGTAATTACCAAATACCGTAACTGTGAATTTACCGGATAAAGATTTACCGTATAAGGAGGACTCACTGTATTTATCTATAAGGGAGGTAGCTAAGTCAAAGGCATGTACCAACTCCCATCCACCACATCCCCCTCCCCTCCCCTCATCTTAGCTCCTCATGGATGACAGGTCATCCCTGTATCCTACCCACTGCCCTGGGTAAGAAGCAATGTAGCAAGACAGCAAGGCCACTTCACCCAATGGGCAACCCCCCCCCCTCTCTGTCCCTAATGCAGAAAAAGAGAAGGCAGGGAGAAATCGCTTCGGGCTGTGTCAAAATATCATTTACACATAAGCACCTCCCTCCCCGCATAATAGCATCATCTATACACAGTCACTCTCCACTCATCCCTATTTCCTGCCCTCTCCCTTCCTTGCTCAACAGACAGTCCCCTCTTTCTCAATGACCCCTTCACCCCATCCGACCTTCTCATCCTCAGTCATCCCTTTACATTCACTCCCTCCACCTCTGCCTTACTCACCTCTTCCACCTATGAAAAATACGCAACTTTGAGAGAATTTTTCTTAAAAACTATACTCTGGCTTGGATGGCTCTGTTTTTGGATGTCTCATACATACCAAGGACCTTTTCCTGTTACAAAAGGTGCCCAAGTCAAAACTAACACCCAACTCGCACACAAATACAAGCCTTCCTTAAACCATTTTAGGCTTTGAAATTCTCCCAAACAATCTTTGTTTGACACAACAAACACTAACAGCATAAAGAGCTGCCAGTGATATGGATGTCTTTTACTGTTGCATACTCTCTAAAGATGGCACAAATATAGTAGTACCATCTAACCCAGAGAATGCAAAACAAAACTGAACCCAAATTAATGAAACTTGTACAAGAGTACAATGTTTCTTTCTGGAGACATCTGTGAGATGGGCCAAGAACCGGTGGTGTGGGTTTCAATGAAGCTCAAGGCAATAACAATCAATCACTTGATCCATTGGTCCTGGACACTCTTGTACGAGACCCACAGCCTTCAGATAATTGGCAATGGCCTCAACAAGTCACTCAGGGAAGAGATATTTTGTTGATGTCTAAGGATTGTTAGAGTGGGGTGTTATAGTACAAGGTATTCTGTGTCCTCTGTGTGGTGGCCAGTTGCATCTGGGGTAGTTTCAGTCTGTGGCCAGGCCTATTCTGTGTTGGTGCCGTTTCAGTACATTGTATAAGTTAAATACACACTCCCACTGTTTTACTTGTACTTAACAAGCAAACCCAACTAATCATCTGGTGGGAGGACAACAGTCCGCATGCCCAAAACATTTTCTTATTGTGATGCATAGCTGTAGCGATTGGTCAATCATCTGTTGCCTCAAGTTCCACAAAATAGGAAACCCACAGCCCCACAATGCAAAACAACACTACACTTCTCACATGTCTGTTTCAAGGTAAATAATTGTCCCATAAACCCTCTACCTAACCTAAACCCACACTGCTCTTCCTCAACTACTCTCCCTGTTCTCCTAATCCTCTCAACTTACACACACACACACACCTGACCAACTACAATCAACAAATTGCTCCCTCTAAGAGTATCATATTCATAATGAACCCATTTCCTTGAGTTGTAGTACTACAAATACACATCCTCTAATTCACTTTAAACCCATTATTGGAGAAATATCAGAAGTACAGAAGAACCATAGATTTCGAAGAGGACTACAGAAAGTAGTCGAAATATATGGTTCTCCTGTACTTCTGATATTATTTCTCTGATAGTGGGTTTAAAGTGTAAAGAGATACTGTGTTGATGTCTATGGATTGTTTGTGTGGAGTGTTGCAGTATGAGGTGTTCTGTGTCCTCTGGTGTTCGTGTCTGGGACAACTTGAGTCCGTGGACTGGCCTTTTCTGTGTTGGTACTGTTTCAATGTCACTTCAATACAATTCTTCAATGTATACAGGGTTCCTTTCCCATAACCCAATCCACTATCCAACATGCACAACATCTGCCCACAAACCCAAAATATTTTCTTTGTATTCCACAGTTGTATTGATTGGTCATTCATTTTCTGCCTCAAGTTTCACTAAGCGGAAAACCTGCATCACCACAATGCAAAACAACATCTACAATTATTGGATGTCCATTTCACAGTAAATACTTGATCCACAAAACCTACCTTGTCTAAACCCACACTGCTCCTCCCTAATTACTCCCATGTCCCTCTCCTAATCCTTTCATCTAACACCCATATGTATGACCAATTAAATTTGACAAAGAGATCCCACTAAAACTGTTATACCCATACTTATCACTGTTCCCAGTTTTGTGGAACTATATGTGTACATCCACTAATACACTTCCTTTCCTTATGCACACATTACACAATCTCACCAGCTATTTACTAGTGTTTGTGTTTTGCTGTACTGCTTCTGACCCAGGGCAGTGGGCAAGATGCAGGTATGACCCATCATCCAGGAGGAGCCGTATATATATATATATATATATATATATATATATATATACATATATATATATATATATATATATATATATGATATATGTGGGAAAAAGTAAGGTGATGAGATGTACAAGGGGTGAAAGTGGCAGCAGACTGGAGGTGAGCATTAAGGGAGAGTGAATGGAGGAAGTGGATAGTTTGGGTGCAAATGTGGCAGGAAAAGGTGGAGTGGAGGTGGAGGTAGAATGTAGATTGAGAGAAGCGAGTAAATGCCTTGGTGGATTAAAAAGTGTAATGAGGAATAGACATTTGGGAATGGATGCTAAGAGGAGACTGTATGATGGAGTGATTGTGCCAACAGCACTGTATGGAGCAGAAACATGGAACATAAAAGAGGAAGAGAGAAGGAGTTTGAGATGTGTTTGAGATGAGGTGTCTGAGAAGTATGATGGGGGTTACTAGGCTAGATAGAGTGAGAAATGAGGAGGTGAGGAGAACAGGGGTGGAAAGGGAGTTGGGATATAGGGTTGATGAAAGAGTATTAGGATGGTTTGGACACATGGAAAGAATGAGTGAAGAAAGACTAGTAAAAGAGGTATGGAAAGCAGATGTGGAGGGAGTGAACATGAGGGGATGTCCTAGGATGAGATGGATGGATGGGGTGAAGGGGGCTTTGGGGAAGAGGGAAATGTCTGTTGAGGAAGCATGGGAGAGGACAGAAGACGGGTGAATGGAGAATGGTTGTATATGGATGATGTTCTGATGCATGTATATGTATGTATGTATGTGTATGTATTAAGAGCCATTTTTCATTACAAGAAGTGGCCATGTTAAAACAAACACCCAAACCATACACAAATATGAGCCTCCATTCAACCAACTGGGACCATGAAATCCTCCCAAACAAACTTTTGTTCGACACAACAAACACTAACAACATAAAGAGCTACCAGTGATAGAGATGTGTCTTTTATTCTCGCATACTCTCTAAAGATAGTACAAATGTAGTGTACTATCTAACCCAGAGAATGCAACACCACACTTATGTATGACCATATGTATGACCAATTAAATTTGACAAAGAGATCCCACTAAAACTGTTATACCCATACTTATCACTGTTCCCAGTTTTGTGGAACTATATATGTACATCCACTAATACACTTCCTTTCCTTATGCACACATTAAACAATCTCACCAGCTATTTACTAGTGTTGTTTGTGTTTTGCTGCATTGTATCTGACCCAGGGCAGTGGGCAAGATTCAGGTATGACCCATCATCCAGGAGGAGCCATATATATATTATATATATATATATATATATATATATATATATATATATGTGTGTGTGTGTGTGTGTGTGTGTGTGTGTGCGTGTGTGTATTAAGGGCTAATTTTCATAAGAAGTGGCCATGTTAAAACAAACACCCAAACCTTACACAAATATGAGCCTCCATTTAACCAACTGGGACTATGAAATCCTCCCAAAAACTTTTGTTTGACACAACAAACACTAACAACATAAAGAGCTACCAGTGATTAAGTTGTGTCTTTTATTCTCGCATACTCTCTAAAGATGGCACAAATGTAGTGTACTATCTAACCCAGAGAATGCAACACCACACTTAACCCAGATCAATAAAACTTGTACAACAGTCCGTTTCTTCCTGGAGACATTTAGCAGAGGACAGTTTTCCAGACAGTGAAACTTAGGGCAAAAGGATTTCTCCTTTTCTTCTCTATTTTTCTATGAGTAGGTGAGGAGGGGGGGGGGTCAATGTGTATACACAACAGCTTGACCTGCTGTGGATATGCTGTGTCTTACTGCAACGCTTGACCTGGGCAGTGGGCACGAGACAGGGATGACCCTTCATCCAGGAAGAGCTACGATGGGGAGCAAACAGATAACGGATGAAAGTGGGAAGGGTGCATGTATTGGCTGGCTACCTCCCTTATAAGGGGGAAGAAACCTTTGGTATATATAGAAACTCAAGACAACAATATTGCTACACCTATCTATATATTAAAGGCTTATTCCCACTTTTAACCTGTTCCATATGAGGACGCTGATGTTGGTGTCATGAGGATGCCAGCATTGGTTTCTTGACTATATTTATTTTGTAGTTGTAGCTGAGTGACCTTCGTATTCTGTGAACAGGCTTGATTGCGTTTTCTGTGGTTATCAATATTCAGGGTGAGAGAACAAATAATGCAGCTGTAACTTTGCTTCACAACACTCATATTGTGATGCATCACCGTACATAAAGCAGCCTAATGTGCACACATGTATTTGACTCATATTGAAGAGATTAAAAGATTCTTCCTCCTTTTAACCACTTCAGTATGACTCAAATTCTCACACGCAACACTGGCTGCCAAACATACAATTCATCACACTGCTTGTATTATAAAATATAAAGTCACTGCTGTATTACTCATTCTCTTTTACTCTGAGTACAAAAACACACAAAAAAAATGTGATCAAACCAGTTCACCAAATCCAAGGGTAACTCATGTACCCACTCGCGCCTCATGATGCCTACAGAGGCGTTATCGTACCTAAGTAGTTATGGGAGAATGACTACCAAGGCATGCACCCATCCTTACCCAATCCGCTCCATCCTTCACCAATTCCTTTCCTTCTCAATTAGCTCATCCGTGAAGAGCTAAGAGGAGAGGGAGGAAAGGGTGGTGGATGGGAGTTGAATGGGTGGGAGTGAAATAAGTGAGTGGATACATGTCTTTTGACTTGGCTACCTCCCTTATCAAGGGTAAGAACCCTTTTGTATATCGATTATTACTGTTTTCATTATTATCATCAAAACTTGAGAGGCAGATCCAACCAAACCCGGCTCACTACTATAGACACACGTACACACAAAGTGCAACATCTGGTGCTAGAACAAATGCCCACATGTCCAAAATGTTTTCTTACTGTGTTGCAGGAAGGTGTACTACATACATTTACCTAGGGTTTCTTTCCTCTTACAAGGGAGGTAGCCAAAGTCAAAGACATAAATCCATTCCCATCCATTTCACTCCCCACATATTCCACTTCCATTCACCACCCCTCCCTCCCTCCCTCTTGGATGACAAGTCATCCTTGCATCTTGCCCACTGCCCTGGGTTAGAAGCAATGTAGCAAGACAAAGTACATCCACAGCAAGGTTGCTTCATTTAACTGGTGACCCCCCCCCCTCCCTCTGCATCCCCTCATGCAGAAAAAAGAGAAGATGGGGAGAAATCCCTTTGGGCTGCATCAAAATATCATTCATGCATACTCCCCCCCCTTTCCTTCCATGTATCACAGCATCATCCATACACAACCATTCTCCACTTACCCCTATATTCTGTTTTCTCCCTTCCTTCATCAATTGACATTCCCCTTTCCCAATGCCCCTTTCACCCAATCCATCCATCTCATCCTTGGTCACCCCCTCATGTTCACTCCATCCACCTCTGCCCATTCCACCCCTGTTCTCCTCCTCACCTCCTTTGTTTCTTATTCTATCCAGCCTAGTAACCCCTATCACACTTCTCAGGCATTTCATCTCAAACACATTTAAACTCTTCCTATCGTGCATTCCATGTTTCTGCCCCATACAGTGCTGTTGGCACAATCACCCCTTCATACAATCTCCTCTTAGCATCCATTCCCAAATGTCTATTTCTCATTATAGTTTTTAATCCTCTAAGGCATTTACTTGCTTCTCTCAATCTACACTCTACCTCCACCTCCTCCCTTTCCCACCACATTTGCACCCAAATATCTAAAACTATCTACTTCCTCCACTCTCTCTCTCCCTTAGTACTCACTTCCAATTTGCTGCCATATATACTGTATACCCAAATAATAATACATATATAATATACAAATGGCTTTCACCCTCTTCCAAGGTAGGCAGCCACTCCCACCCATCCCATCCCCACATACACTCCCATTCACCCCCCTCCCTCTCTCTTATCTTGGCTCCTCCTAAATGACAATAATAAAAAAATTCTCAATAAGACAAAACTTCCCATTCACGATTTCCTTTTAGTAAAAATATTTGCATCTAAAACAAAACATACCAAACAAATCCACCACAAATAATGTGCAATGAACACTGAAATCATCTGACACTTACTACCAATGAGGAGTATCCTTGAGGCACTGAATGTACAGGAGAACCGAAGATTTCTCTTCCTCTGATGAAAGCTTTCATGATAAAGGTGTTCACTGGAAGCAAATTACAAGAAATTTATAACAACAGCTTTAAGCAATAAAATAAATAGAGAAATAAAATGAATATATAAATCTATTCACCAAGGGCTTCTTCCCTCATAAAAGGGAGGTAGCCAGTCAAAGGGGGAAAAAGCCTTTGGTACATGTATGTATGTATGTAGCAAGTCAAGGCAGTTGACGATCATTAATAATGTGTTTACGAAAAAAATTAAGCTGAAGTACACATGGGAGAGGGTGGTGGATAGAAGGGTGAAGGCTTTATTAAATCATGTAGTGGTATCCAGGAGACGAGTAGGAACAGTTTTGGATGTCCATGTTCTTTGGGGAGAGAGTTGGGGAATATCAGATCATTTTTTGGTGGAAGGTAAGTTGTGAGTGGATAGATGGAGAAAGGGGAAAAGGACAAAAGGTAGGGAGGTGCTTAGAGTGAACTGGTTAAATGAGAAAGAAAAGGAGTACAAGAAGAAGAAGCTGAGAGAGGAGTGGGAGGGAGTGAAGGATAGAGTAGAACTAGGAATGGAGGAAGAATGGGGATGTTTCAAGGAGGGAGTCACAACGTGTGCAAAGATGGTGTGTGGAACAATGAGGATGAGAGGGAATAGAAGGAAGGGTAGTGAGTGGTGGAATGATGAAGTGAAGAAAGTTATTGATGAGAACAAGCAAGCATTCACAGACGTTTCAAAGTAGGACGAGAGAAACATTTGAGAGGTACAAAGAAAAATGAAGAAAAGCAAAGTATATGATACAGGAGGCAAAAAGGAGAGGAGTATGACATAAAATTTTGAAAGTAATAAAAAGATGTTTTGGAAATAAGTTAAGAAAGGAAGGGGAGGCTAATGAGGTTCAGAAGAAAGGGTAAAAGGTACAAATGGAGAGATGATAATGGAAATGGTGACAGTAAGAGGAAGATGAGCAGAATATTTTAGGGAGCTACTAAATGTGGAGGAGGATAGGGTGGGAATGGTGATAGCAGTGGGAAGCGCTAAGAAAATGGTGATGAGAGAGGAAAATGGAGGAGAAATATGAAAAGATGAGGTGCAAGTAGCTCTGAAAATGATGAGAGCAGGTAAGTCACCTAGACTAGATGGGTGTCACATGCAGTGTCCGCAGAAGAAAGGTACAGTAATAGTGGACTAGAAAGTGAGATTGTTTAACGAGTGTCTAAGGGAGTGTAGAGTGCCAGAGGACTGGAGGATTGCCTGTATAGTTCTGCTTTATTAGGGAAAAGGAGACAAATGAGTTTAATAGTTTCAGAGCGATCAGTTTGTTGAGTGTAGTTCGGAAGGTTTTGGGAGGGTTTTAATTGTGAGGATTAGGAGAGGAACAGAGGGAGTAAATGGTGAGGAACAGTGTAGATTTAGTTAAGGTAGGGGTTGCATGTATACATTTTTTGTAGTAAGATATGTGAGAAAGCTTATAAAGGTAAGGATTTTTTGGGGCCTTTATGGATTTGGAAAAGGCTTATGACAGAGTGGACAGGAAGGTACTCTGGGAGGTTTAGCATATATATAGGATTGGGGGAAAGCTGTTAACCACTTCCATACAGTGATGCCTATGTAGGCGGCATGAGAAGTAAGTCGGCATCTTGATTATATTTATTGTAGTCGTACCTATGTAACCTCCATTCTCTCTAAACTGACTTCATCATATTTTCTATGGTTATCAAAATTCACGGGTGAAAGAGAACGAACGATTGAGCACTGACTTTATTTTTTATAATGCGATTATTATGACGCAACATCGCACGTCGGGCAGCTAATGCTGCCAGACGTGCGATGTGCCCCGGAGTGAAGAGGTTAATGTGTACATGGACTGGGTGGTGCAGGAGGTAAAGGTGTGGGTAATGGGAAGGGAACTGAAGATAATTAAAGAAAATGGAGAAACGTGGGAGGCAAGCCAGTTGTTGTTTGCTGATGACACTGCTTATGGCAGGGCCAGAGGGGTGGGATTAAGGGATTTGGTGATGGAGTTTGGAGGTTATGCAACAGGAGAACGTTGAAAGTAAATGTGGATAAAAGTAAGGTGATTAGATGTACACGGGGAGAGGATGGCAGTGAGTTGGAAAAGAGGTTGGAGGAAGTGGATAGCCTTAGGTCATATATGACAGGAAAGGGAGGAGTGGAGGTAGAGGCAAACTGTAGATTGTGAGGAAAAAAAAAAATATATATAAAAAAAAATAAAAAAAAAAAATCTGGGAACAGTTGCTAAGAGGAGAGTGTATGAAAGAGTGATTGTACAAATAACTTTATATGGGATAGAGACATGGAATTTAAGAGAGGCAGAGTTTGAATGTGTTTAAGATGAAATGTTTGAAAAGTATGGTTGGGGTTGTAAAGTTGGGACAGTTAGGAACAAGGTGAGGAGGAGAGTGGGAGTGGAAAAGGAGCTGGGAGATACAGCTAATGAAAGAGTATCGAGATCATTTGGAAATAATGAGTGAAGAAAGATTAGTAAAAGAGGTGTGGAAGGCTGAGTTAGAGGTAGTGAATTTGAGGGGATGACCATGGGTGAGATGGATGGATGGGGTAAAAGGGACATCGGGAAAGAGGGGAATGTCTGTTGAGGAAAGAAGGGAGAAGGCAGGACATAGGGATGAGTGGAGAATGGGTGTGTATGGATGATAATGATATGCAAGGAAGGGAAGGGCGGGGAATAGGAGGTAGAGGGTACTTGTGTGTGAATGATTATTGATGCACCCTAAAGGGATTTCTCCCCATCTTCTCTATTTCTGCATGAGGGGATGGAGAGGGAGGGTTGCCAATGAAGTAAAGCAGGCTTGCTGTGGATGTACTGTGTCTTGCTACATTGCTTCTGACCCAGGGGGGCAGTGCACAGGACACAGGGATGACCTGTCATCCATGAGGAGCTAAGATGAGAGGGAGGAAAGGGTGGTGGATGGGAGTGGAATGGGTGGGAGGTATGTGCTTTTGACTTAGCTACCTCCCTTATAAGGAGGAAAAAGCTCTTGGTATAGATTGAAACAAACAAAAATATACATTCATATACCAAGGGATTTTCTCCCTTACAAGAGAGGTAGCCAAAGTCAAAAGGCATAAATCCACTCCCATCCATCTTACACCCACATACTCCACTCCCATTCACCACCCCTCCCTCTTTCCTTGGCTCCTCCTGGATGACAGGTCATCCATGTATCCTGCCCACTGCCCTGGGTTAGAAGCAATGTGGCAAGACACAGGACATCCACAGCAAGGTCACTTCATTAAATCAGCGACCCCCCCCTCTCCGTTCCCTCATGCAGAAATGGAGAAGATGACGGGGAGAAATCCCTTCAGGCTGCATCAAAATATCATTCACTCATACTCCCTATCCCCCCAATCCCCAACCCACTCCCTTCCATGTATCACTGCATCATCCATACACCCCTATCTAATGTCTTCTCCCTTCCTTCCTCAACAGACATTCCCCTCTTTCCCAACACCCCTTTCACACCATCCATCTCATCCTAGGTTGACCCCTCATGTTCACTCCTTTCACATCTGCCTTCCACACCTCTTTTACTAATTTTTCTTTACTCATTCTTTCCATGTGTCCAAACTATCCCAATACTCTTGAATCAATCATATCTCCCAACTCCTTTTCCACCCCTGTTCTCCTCCTCACCTCCTCATTTCTCACTCTATTCATACCTCTCAGACATTTCATCTTAAAAACATTTAAACTCCTTCTCTCTTTTTCTCTTATGTTCCATTTTCTGCCCTATACAATATACATACAAAAGACAATAAAAAAAAAATATATATATATATATACAAACATATACAGTGAGACCTTGCCCAGTATCAGTGTTAGGTTCCTTAGCCTGTCATGCAGGACGTCACTCACGTTGGGCAAATGACATATTTTATGGGAAAAAATAGGTTAGGCTCCCAGACTCTCTCCAGGCACTGGTGCATAACATGACCTGGCAGGCTATTCAAATCATGATATTTTGAATCATGGTCATATTTGGCACATGCTGGGATATTTTACCTATTTGTGTAAACATGAACTTGTGCACAATGAAGTCATGTTGGGAGAGGTCTGATAGTATCCTTATTTGGCACTCTCAGGGGGGGAGAGAGAGAGAGAGAGAGAGAGAGAGAGAGAGAGAGAGAGAGAGAGAGAGAGAGAGAGAGAGAGAGAGAGAGAGAGAGAGAGAGAAAATTATAAAACATATTTTTGCATTACCTGAAAGGCTCCAACATTTAGTACAAGCCCCATAATTGGGACGAAGATACTTACTCTTCCTTGACAATCCAGCACCAAGGTTATGTGAGAGGTCAAAGGGATCTTCTATTGCAATGCACCTAGAGTTCCACATCTTCTCCAGCCGTGAAAGCGGTTTGTGCTGTCGGATGGTAACGACGTGGTCTTTCCAGTTAAATGTCTCGGTATAATACCGTAACAAGTTAACCCACAGCTCCCCAACGGACTCCTTATTCTTCTTGTAGTCCTTCCATATACAAGGCTGAAAGAATTGGAGGAAAATTCCTCTTAATTTCGGCAGTGTTATCAGTGACCTCGACCAAACTCTTTTTTTTAATTTTTTTCACTCTTTTCCGTCTTTAACCCCCAAACCTGCTGCTTTTATTCAGCTTCAAGAAATACTTCTTTAACTTTGTGAGTTACAGAGAACCTTAAGAGTAGATTCTTTAATTTTAATTGAAGCCACAATGATTTCCTGGGGATATCTAATTATATGGTGTATGTATACTGAATACATATAGACACTTTACCACTTATTTAGGCAGTGATCAAGTTTCAAAGTACATTGGATCTATGTACCAAGGGCATCTTACCCATTATAAAGTAGACAAGGCATTTTAGGAGGATGACGAGGAGGAGGAGGAGGAGAAGGAGGAAAAGGGCAGAAGAAAAGTCAAACCATTTGGGTGTAAAGAAAAGAAAAGATGGGTCATCCCTGTCTCCTGCCCACTCCCGGGTCAGAAGCAATGCAGCAAGACACAGCACATCTGCAGCAAATACCAGACAGCCTTCTCTCCTCCTCCACTCGCACATAAATAGCTAAGACAAGGATAAATCCCTTCATGGTACGTCAATTTATCATCCAATCACAGCCATTTCTCACTTAAACCTATCTCCAGTCCTCTCATCCCCCTACTCAACAGACATTCCTCATATGCCCAAGGCCCCTTTCAGGCCATCCATCCATCTCAATCTCCGTCATTCCCTCAAGTTCATTCCTCACTTTCTAATGAAACACAAATAAATACATCACTAAAGAGGTAATTTGAAATAAAGACACTAACCTACTTACATTCATGTTACGAACATTTAGATACAAACTGAAAGGACCACAAATTCTTTGTATTTGCACAGCGGTGAAATGTATTCTATTGTGGTTCAAGTTACTATCATCACAATTTATCTAGCTTTCATGTATCATTAGTATTGACACTGATAAACAACTAACAAACAATTCAAGATATGAACAGACATTCAGAACATAACTCGTTCATAAGCTGGGTAGTGTCTTCATTGGGGAATGAACAGTTGCCCTCGTTTATGACTGAAATGCACAAGGTCACTTACCACTGCTTTGGCATTACAAAACCAAGCATTCCATCCATCTATGATTAATTTAGGGGCTGGCTTGGAATGATCATAAAGCTGAAAATGAGAAGAACCACAAGTTAGTAAATACATTACAGACTGACAACCTCATTCAAACATAATTCCTTGTATGCCAATGCTTTGTCAACTCACCCCCTTCTTCAAAGCAATTCAATTCTATATGTTGACATATTTGGCTCTGAAGTGAAAGAATGGACATAATTCCTTCTTACAGATTTTTTTCCTCTCCCCAAAGCCATCTCCTTTATAATGAGGAAAAAGGATTTTGGTATATTCATTCACGATATCCGTACCATCTTACTAGAAGGCTCCTTTCTCCTTATAATGAAGGTCGCCAGCCAAGGCGACTGATCCCACTTCCATCCCCCACCTTTTCCTCCCTCTCCTCTTAGCTCCTCATGGACGATGGGTCATCCCTGTCTCCCACCCACTGCCTGTGCCAGAAGCAATGCAGCAAGATACAGCACCTCCACAGCAGGGCCCGACAGTCTACGCTAGTTTACCGAGCCCTCCACTTCATATACATGGTGACTCCCTCATCCTCCTCTTATACATAAATAGATAAGATGGGGAGAAATCCATTCAGGTTGCATCAATTAATGGTTCATCCATGACCAATTTTCACTCACACCATCCCCTCCTCCTCCTCCCTTCCCTGCTCAACAGGCACTTCCCTTTTATCAAAGGCCCCCTTCAACCCATCCATTCCATCTTATTCTTAGTCTTCACCTCAAGTTCACTCCATCTAAAGTTTCATACTGGCATGCTGAAATAAAGCTGTAGTGAAACCTCAGATTCCGTTCTTAAAACAAAATAAGTACGGCAAAAGTGCCAAAGCACTACTGGGCCAATGGGACTGTGTGTACAGGCAGAATATGTTCATACCCTGAAGCCTCCTACATTAACGGAGAAAAAAATTGCTCACAAAATTGGTTTGTTAAGAGGGGCATTCAATGCCTGAGGTTCAACGGTACTTCCTTCTTCAGGAAGACCTAAAGATGCCATACTGACAACTTACCTCTTGAAGTACAGGTACTACCGGAGGGTGTGTTTGTTGAAGAAAGTGTATCACCATAATAATGTAAGCATAAGAAGACAATGAGCCACGGGATGCGTCGCCAATGTCACATAACTTAGCAAAGTACTTCATCACATAACCTATGATCTGGAAAAGAGAAGAAACAATTGAAAACTGATTCCTGCATAAAGATATTTTACTTAAGTTCATTACATGTACCTGCTGTCCAGGGATCAATGATGGATCCCTGTGCGAAGTAGTTCTGCGAGATGGGCAAACGGAATATTATCGTTCTGTTGCCCATCTTCAAAATACATAGATTTCCTCACCTCAACCTGGAGGCACTAGGTTTCCCAAGCGAGCCCAAGATCTCTCCCAATTTTCACTACTTCTTCAACCTTTTCACATAAAGAGAGCCAACAGATGGTGATGACTCCTCTTCCATACTACTACAAGACACAGAAATAGCATCACACTAATACAAAACTGGCAACAGTCCAAGGACCCATGGCAAGGACTTGCACGTCACAGTCCTGCAAGAAGGACGAGCATAATTGCATCCATTTTCAAAATCTGTCATCCACCTCCATCCACGGATGCAGCCCTGAGGATTGACACTTGGACTGGGCCCAAGATCTCTTATCAGCTTCAGCTGTATTTCTTTCACTTTTTCCACATACGGAGCTGATGACCAGTGGTTGGGCCCCTTCCCTACACCAATACAACACAGATTAGTCCAGTTTCTTCTCATACAGACCTGAAGACCAATGCCAGCCAACATGAAACTCAAGGCAACAATTGATTAATTGGTACACACGTACACATACCAAGGGATTTTTTCCCCCTTCCAAGAGAGGTGATGGGGATATGGTTTAACGTCGCAAAATCCCTCCTATCAGGAGGCTAGGACAATGCCCCTTACAGAGGACTCTGTAGCGTGGAATTTAATGAACCATGCCCTTGGTTCAACTTCGCCGGTGGCAGGTTTCGAAACGCCATCCCCTCAACCTTCACTGCAGGTAATGACAACCTAACATGTTTGGCCAATGAAGTGGTGGGGACATCTTGGTGTATGTATGTGCCAATCAATCAATTGATACCTTGAGTTTCACTTTGGCTGGCAATGGTCTTCAGGTCTTGATTGATTGGTACCATAGAAAGAAGAAGAAGAAGAAGAAGAAGAAGAAGAAGAAAGGAGAGAATGACAAAATAAAGAGATGTATAGAGAAAAAAGAAAAGAATGACAGAACAAAAGATAAAAAGAGAGAGAGAGAGAGAGAGAAAGAAGAAAGAGATAAAGAAATGAAAGAAACAAAATAAACAAAGAAATAAATCACTTTTACCTTGACTCTGTTGTCTACTTTGGCATAAGTTGCTAACAGTTTGGTGTTGTGAAGTGCGAGGGTGTTGTACAGGGAGAGGTCGGCTTCCAGTTGTGCTTTCCGAATGGAGAACTTGACGATAGGCACCTTGGCGGTAGTGATAGCAAACACGTGGCCGCACTGTCTATATCGTTTCAGTTTCTCTGCTAAGCTTTCAATAATATCTATATGATTGAGGTCCTGTAAAAAAAAAAAAAAAAAAAGTGTCATGATTAAAATTGTTCCTCCACATAGATACAATAATTTTTCTGAAAATAATGTCAAATGATACTATTATCATACAAGTGTTTTATTACACTCGACCCTCCATCTCACAGATAAATGCATGCAAGGTCCAGTCTGTTCCTGCCGAATTGTAAACAGAACGTACTGGATCGGTAAAAACAGACAAATGACCATTGTTGACAATTTGGTACAGTATACATTTACTAATTTCTTTCACTGTGCCAGAAAATGAGGCAATATTGTATTATTGATTAGTTTTAACACATCAGAGAACACAAGAGAAACCAGAGCAAACTAATGCCAGCACACCCTGGTGTTGGTGGCCTAGACATGTACACAGCAACGGACAATTGGGCCACCGTCCAGCTCTATAACGGACAGGATTTTTTGTACACTAAACTGAGGTTCCGTTGCATCAGGATGCGAAAGCCCACCTTGGGCCATCTTCACCTCACTTGAAGATGGCCTGAGGCGGGCTTTCACAGATTGGTTGCAGGATGGGACGGGGGAGTCATGTGAGAGGTGCAAGGAGGGGAGAAGAGAAGTAAAGCATGGGGTAAGGGAGGCAAAGAGGAGAGCAGATGTGAAGTGGGGTAGGAGTATGACAGAAAATTTTGAAAGTAATAAAAAGATGTTTTGGAAAGAAATTAAGAAAGGAAGAGGAGGCGAATCAAGTAGAGAAGAAAAGGTAAAAGTTGCTAAATGTGAAGGAGGATAGGGAGGGAAAGATAGTTTCAGTGGGAAGTGCCAAGAAAATGACCGTGATGAGTAAGGAAAATGGAGGAGAAATAAGGAAGGATGAAGTGAAGGCAGTTGTTAAGATGATGAAAGCAGGTGGGGCACCTGGTCTGGATGGATGCCAAGCAGAATGTCTGAAAAAAAGGAGGTACAGTGATGGTGGACTGGCTGGTGAGGTTATTTAATGTTTGCTGGAGAGAGGGTAGAGTGCCGGAGGACTGGAGGGGTGCCTGTGTAGTTCCGCTTTGCAGAGGGGCGGGGGGCAGGTGTGAGTGTGGTAGTTTCAGAGGGATTAGCGTGTTAAGTGTAGTTGGGAAGGCTTATGGGAGGATCTTGATTAAGAGGATTAGGAGAGGAACAGAGGGAGCAGTTGGCGTGGAGCAGTGTGGATTTAGGACGGGTAGAGGTTGTGTAGATCAGATTTTTGTGGTAAGATAGATATGTGAGAAAGCTATAGGAAAAGGTATGGATGTTTTTTGGGCTTTTATGGATCTGGAAATGGCTTATGACAGGGTAGACAGGAAGGCACTGTGGGAGGAAAGCTTCTAGGAGCTGTCAAGAGTTTTTACAAGAGTAGTAGAGCATGTGTCAGGATTAGAAATGGAGAGAGTGAGTGGTTCAACGTAAAGGTGGGACTTCATCAGGGATGTGTTATGTCACCTTGGCTGTTCAACTTATACATGGATGGGGTGGTGCGAGAGGTAAATGCAAGGGTGGTGGGCAAGGGATTGGAGATGGTTAAAGAAAATGAAGAAAAGTGAGAGATGAGCCAGCTGTTGTTTGCAGGCGACACTTCGCTTGTGGCAGGATCAGAGGAGGGATTGGGGAAGTTGGTGACGGAGTTTGGGAGAGTGTGTGAAAGAAGAAAGTTGAAGATAGGTGTGGGTAAAAGTAAGGTGATGAGGTGTGCAAGGGGTGAAAGTGGCAGCAGACTGGAAGTGAGCATGAAGGGGGTACGCGACACCTGGGGGGGTGAATTTGGTCAAGATATGGCATTTTTCAAAACTGTGTTCAAAATGTTCGTATACCACTTAGAAATAAATCCCGACAAATAATTTTCCAGCCGCGCGCAATTTAAAGGTCCTGGGTGAGGATTAAAGGGACAGATTTAAAGGTGCAACCCACACTAGAAGGAGGCGTGCCACTTAGGACCTTCAGGCGCAGCGAATAACGTTGAAATTTGATTGAATTTACACTCGCCCAGTGTATGAACGGCCAATACGATTGTGGAGGGGAAGGAAGGAAGGTGGAGGGAGAATATTTCGCCAACTTTGTGCGAAACTAAGCGTTAGTTACCGGCTAGCTCTGAAAAGGGAAGTACGCATGTCTCATGAGCTCTCATTGCAATCTATTACTTTAGCTAGTACATATTACTCTTTAGTACAGTCATCATGGGTAGCAAAAAGAACAAAAGAACATCACAATGACAAAAAACAGCAGTTAAAGATGGCAAGCAGTCAAAGATGACTAAAGATCTCACCACCTCTCACTCCACCACCGCCCTCACCTGCACCTCTGTGACGGTGACAGAGGTAAAGGACAACATTAGACTAAACAATTCAAAGAGGAAGATTAAATCCAAAGAAGAGAGCAAGAGGAAAAAGATCAAGGCTATACAGGAAGAAGAAAGAAGAAGGGACATCATATGATGCTGGAGGGGGTGCCCTACCAACATAGATTGGCGAGGGGAATCTGATGAGGAAAGAGAAGGTGCCCACTACTGGAAAATAAACCTCTTTCCAATGATTTAGATACCCTGAAGACCCCCAGCAGAGAGGTTTCATATGAAGAAACCGCCAAAGGTGCAAAAAAGCAAATTATATGATGTTGTCGTCTGTGCGTCGTCACTACTGTGACATACTTATACTTTAGTTTTTCAGTATTTAAAGTACTTATAATTAAAATATAATGATAATTTTTACTGTACTTATTATATAATAAGAATTAAGCCATGAAAAAATCAGACAAATTGGTGAAACTATAAGCAAGTTACAGATATATTCATATTTCAAGTTGCCATATCTCCGTTCGATATTTTTCTACTTTTTTTTAATCATAAAAAATCTAATATACATTAGATTTAGATGAAACTTACAGGGAATATTACTTTTAGTAACTGCTAGGGCCGATCGTTCGAATATTTTGAATAGGATGAAAGAGTTTGGAGTAATAATGGAAACAAGAGCAAAAAAATTGTATTTTTCACGATTTTTGCCAGCCATTAAAATTGAAATGCCTGTATGCAAAAGTATAAAGGAAATTGTTCAATTACTCAATGACCGGCCCTAGGTGTGCCTACTGACTAATCATAGCCAAAATATAAAACAAATTGGTCCACGTATTATGGTGCTGTGCACTTTTAAATGTCGCTACTGGTATACGTACATGTGTACATACATCATTCTGCTTCACCTAAAATGTAGGCAATATGGATACCTATTTACCTGAGAAGTTTCAGCTCTTTACTCTAAATATTTTAGAAAATGACCTCCAGGTGTCGCGTACCCCCTTAAGGGAGAGTGACTGGAGGAGGTGGATGGTTTTGGATGCTTGGGTGCGAGTGTGGCAGGGGGGTGGAGTGGAGGTGGAGTGTGGATTGGGGGCAGTGAGTAAATGCTTTGGTGGATTAAAAAGTGTAATGAAGAATAGACATTTGGGAATGGATGCTAAGAGGAGACTATATGAAGGAGTGATTGTGCCAACAGCACTGTATGGGGCAGAAACATGGAACATAAGAGAGGAAGAGAGAAAGAGTTTGAATGTGTTTGAGATGAGGTGTCTGAGAAGTATGATGGGGGTTACTAGGCTGGATAGAGTGAGAAATGAGGAGGTGAGGAGAAGAACAGGGGTGGTAAGGGAGTTGGGAGATAGGGTGGATGAAAGTGTATTAGGATGGTTTGGACACATGGAAAGAATGAGTGAAGAAAGACTAGTAAAAGAGGTATGAAAGGCAAATGTGGAGGGAGAGAACATGAGGGGGCATCCTAGGATGAGATGGATGGATGGATGTGGTGAAGGGAGGCTTTGGGGAAGAGAGGAGAGTCTGTTGGGGAGGGACGGGAGGGGACGGAGGATGGGGGTGAATGGAGAATGGTTGTATATGGATGATGCTGTGATGCACAAGGTGAAATGGGTGGGGGGATGGGGCGTGAGGTAGTATGTGTGAGGAAAATTTGATGCAGCCCAAGGCATTTCTCCCCGTCTTCTCCTTTTCTGCATGGGGGATGGAAAGGGGGGGGGGGTCGCCAATTTAATGAAGCGGCCTTGCTGTGTTTTGCAACACTGCCTCTGACCCAGAGCAGTGGACAAGGTGCAGGGATGACCCATCATCCAGGAGGTGCTAAGATAAGAGGGAGGATGGAGGGGAGTGGAGTGTATTTAGGGGTGGAATGGGTGGGAATGGTTTTACGCCTTTTTCTTTTTGGCTACCCCCCATGTATGGGGGAAAAAGCCTTGGTTTATGTATGTATGTTAAGGAATACCCCCCTGGCAATCTCTTAAGCAACCTTGGTTGGGAAACACTGCCTGAAACCCTTATAATAGCATAGACAATTGTATCAAAATTCATATTTCCTAAATATTTTGAATACGATTACTTCTATTCCCTAAATAAATAAACCAAAACATGTCTATATTATTAAACAAACCAAAACACACCTAAATAAATAAAAAGAACATAAGGAAAGCAAAAGCCATCTACAAACCTGTCCAGTAGGATTGTCCTCGAAGGTAAGACAAATGTCTAAATCCGAATGCTGAAACCCGAAGCCATTGGCTGATGACCCAAACAATTTCAGGGACGCGCCTTCACAAAAAAGGCGGATGTAACATTCTAGATCATTCACTATCTGGTCTCTCTCCTTTATTTCATTCTCCGAAGGCTCGTAATCTTCTGTAATGACCAAGACCACGGCAACAGTCAGATTAAAGAATTATACAAAAATATCAATTTATTGTTACATTCCACCTTCCCAAACAATAGGATGTTACCCACTAAGTGAGATGGCTTGTAAAGGTGTGGTACAAATGGTAGATTGTTTATGTTTGGGAAGTATGCCGTTGATCTGGTAGTTTCTGTTGCATTCAGCTGAGCATGTATGCATAAAGTAATCAAGACAGGTGAGTAGGTTTGCGGACTCTTCCACTGAACTGTGGACCCATCGATCTTTGCGCTACGAGTATACAATAATTAAAGCTTCCCACTTACGTGTTAGCTGTTTACAAATGAGAGTTATTTCATGTGTGAAGAACTTGTTCTTTGGTGGCAACGGAACAAGAGGCGGAAGCTCGTCCTCTCGGCAATCGGCTTTACAATGGCCTTCCTTCTGACAAGCTCCGCATATCAAAGGCGGCATCACTCCTCCCGTGAATGTCTGTCTGTCAAATCTACACAAAAAATATATTATACAAATGAACAAATAAATACACAAATTCAAAAATACAAATATAAATAATAATAAAAAAATAAATAAATAATGACTGGTTTATATTGTATAATACAGTTAGACTGGATTTAACTTTAATTATACCGACATCACAATATATTACAGAAATTGCATCAAACTTTATCTAGATACACATATATGACCAGCTCTTACTTGTAATTACTCTTGAAATTCTTCAAAGTAGCTAAGAGCTTTGCTGCAAAATTGTGCGTAATGACCCCTAGTGGTTCTGTGAGACTCTCCAGTGAGGGCACCACCAAACTCTCCTCTCCGTTTGTTTGTACCGAGCTAATCTGGTCCTTATGTTCTATATCCTGAGGAACAAGTTCAATAAACAAATAAATCGATCTGTTGCATCTGGTCTCTCTCGCAAAAGAACTGCACTCTTCAAGTTCAATCAGCAATAAAATTATTCGCTTCAACCTGGATTTTATGGATTTGGAAAAGGCTTTTGACAGGGTAGACAGGGAGGTTCTTGCGAATGTATGGGATTGGGGGCAAGCAGTTATTGACAGTCAAGAGTTTTTACGAGAGCAATACAGCCTGTATTTGAATTAGAAATGGAGACTGCAAGTGGTTTAAGGTAATGATGAGACTGTGTCAGGGATGTATCATGTTGCTGTGGCTGTTTAATGTGAACATTAATGGGGTGGCATGGCAAGGGTAATGGGCAGAGGATTGGAACTGGTTCAAGAAAATGGAGAAAAATGGGAAGTGAACCAGTTGTTGTCTGCTGACGACACTGCACTTGGGGGGTAATCGATTAAGTGAAGTGACCTTGCTGTGGATGCGCTGACCCAGGGCAGTGGGCAAGATACAGGAATGACCCGTCATCCACGAGGCGCCAAAATGAGAGGGAGGAAAGAGTGGTGGATGGGAGTGGAATGGGTTTATGCATTTTGACTTTGGCTACCCTCTTGGTAAGGGGGAAAAGCCCTTGGTACATAGATATATAGCTATAAATACATCACCCTTCAAAAAACCTGTGATACTATCAAAATTTATGTAAGTATATACCAAAAGTTTTCTTCCTCTTTATATGGGAGATTGCCAGCCAAGGTTCGCACCCAACCCCCACACATCCCACGCCCATCTGTCATCCATCATTTCCTTCTCATCTTAGCTCCTCCTGGATGACGGGTCATCCCTGTCTCCTGCCCACTACTACCTGGGTCAGAAGCAATGCAGTGAGACACAGTACATCCACAGCAGAGCCAACCACTTCATTTACGAAGATAGGTGTGGGTAAAAGTAAGGTGATGAGGTGTGCAAGGGGTGAAAGTGGCAGCAGACTGGAAGTGAGCATGAAGGGAGAGTGACTGGAGGAGGTGGATGGTTTTGGATGCTTGGGTGCGAGTGTGGCACGGGGGGTTTAGTGGAGGTGGAGTGTGGATTGGGGGAAGTGAGTAAATGCCTTGGTGGATTAAAAAGGGGCGTTCAATAAGTAATGCCCCTTATCCCCTTCCAGTTGTCCAATCTAGCTGAAATTTTGCATGTGCAGTGATTTCTATTTCTATGGGTTATGTGGAAAATAAGAGCTTAGAACTAATCGTGGTTCTTTATTTACAGGTGTTTGAACTGAGTCAGGTGTGAAATGGAGCCTGTTGAATGCCGAGCTGTGATCCGGTTTTTATATTTGAAAGGATGCACACCACAGGAGACTTTTGATGAAATGAAAGAAACTTATGGTGACGATGCCCCATCCTATGACCTTGTAAAACGCCGGCATCGTGAATTCAAACATGGCCGGAACTCTGTGGAAACAGCTCCCAGACCTGGTCGCCCCCCTTCTGCCATTGATGAGGCATCTGTCCGTCAAGTTGAGGCTGCCATTTTGGAAGATCGACGCATTACTATTCGCCAAATAGCCCAAGAGGTCAAGATTAGTACAGGTTCTGTAGAAACAGTCATTCATGATCATTTGTATATGCATAAGGTGTCTGCCAGATGGATCTCCAGGATGCTCACACCTTTCCAGAAGCAAGAACACGTCGTGTGCTCGAGGATGAATTTGGAGATGTGCCAAGAAGATGAATCAAAGTTTTTCAAAAGACTGATTACACAGGTTGAAACCTGGGTCCATCACTATGATCCAGAGACCAAAGCAGTGGAAGCACTTAGATTCACCACCTCCAAAGAAGGCAAGGGAGCAGCCCTCCGCTGGCAAGGTCATGCTCACAGTCTTCTGGGACCAGGATGGAGTAGTGATGACAGATTTCCTGGCGAAGGGTACCACAATTACAGGAGCCTATTATGCTTCACTTTTGAGGAAATTAAGAGAAACTATCAAAATCAAAAGGCGGGGTAAGATCAGCAAAGGTGTCCTCCTCCTGCAGGACAACGCTCCGGTCCACAACTCGCATGTCGCCAGATCAGAAGCACGGGCGTGTGGCTATGAAATTCTCCCCCATCCCCCCTACTCTCCTGACCTTGCACCCTCTGACTTTCACCTTTTCCCAGCCATGAAGTTGTTTTTGAAAGGAAAGCGTTTCCTAGATGATGCAGCCTTGATTTCTGAAGTCACGTCGTGGTTGGAGGACCAAACTGGGGTGTTCTACAAAAACGGTCTCCAGAGCTGCATCAAACGATGGGAGAAATGTGTAACTCTGGTTGGTTTCTATGTAGAGAAAGACTAATGAATGTGCCAAGTTTCGTTGCTCTATTCCTATGGGAAATGGGTGATGGGCATTACTTATTGAACGTCCCTCGTATACCGTGACACTCCTTCCTCGTACCCTCGTGTGAAAACAGAGACAAGTAGAAATCTTTTCCAGCTGCATCACCTCATTTTCCGTTCACAATCATTTTCCCTTCACACCTCTCTTGCCCTTCCCTGCTCAACACATTCAACGAGGGAAGACTTTTTTCAGTGCCTTGTCACATACACTGGCAGTTCTTAATTTACAAGAGGTTATTTTATGAAAGTTGGGTTTAATGCATAAGAATTCAGCTAATGCGACTGAAAAAATAACATTTTATCTAATTGTGCAGTTTGTTAACACAAGTCAGATAAATTTCTTTTTTTAACATGTGGTGGGGGAAAAGAACACTGCCACCAAGCTTCCCACTTGGATCGTAAGAGGCGAGAAGAAAGGGACGGGGAGAGGGACTAGGCATCCTTCTCCCTGTAGCCCCAAGGGGCAATTCCTAAAAAGCAAAGGAAAGGCACAAGGGGTGCTGGAGGGCCTCGGGCCAGCACCCTAAGGTTTGGGTCTTTTAATGTGCGTGGATGTGGTACAGATGAGAGTAAAAGGGAAGAGATAGGTAGTATGTTTGTGAGAAGAAAGTTGGATGTGTTGGCTTTGAGTGAAACTAAGTTGAAAGGGAAGGGTGAGTGTAAGTTTGGGAGTGTAAGTGGGAGGTTATCAGGAGTGAAGAGAGGGCAAGGGAGGGAAGGGGTGGCTATTCTAGTAAGTGAGGAGTTAGGTAAAGGGGTAGTGGAGTGGAAGGAGGTTTCCTCAAGGATAATGTGGATGAAGGTGAAACTGGGAAAGGAGATGTGGGTCTTTGTAAGTGCATATGGGCCGGGCAGTGAGAAGAGCATGGAAGAAAGGGAGGCCTTTTGGATAGATTTAAATGAGTGCATAGAGGGTTTAGGAAGAAATGTCAATGTAATAGTACTGGGAGACCTTAATGCTAGGGTGGGAAATGGTCCAATCGATGGAGTGGTTGGGAAGTGTGGAGTTCCAGGAAAGAATTGTAGTGGAGAGTTGATGGTGGAAATGTGTCTAGAAAGAGAGTTGATGATAGCAAATACAGTGTTTCGGAAGAAAGTCAAGCATAAGTACACATGGGAGAGGGTGGTGGAGGGAAGGGTGGTAGATAGAGCGCTAATGGATTATGTAGTGGTAAATAGGATTATGATAGGAAGAGTTAAGGATGTACATGTGCTAAGGGGAGAGGGTGGGGGAATATCAGATCATTTTTTGGTGGAAGGTAAGCTGAGAGTGGAGGATAGATGGAGAAAGAGGAAAGGGACAAAAGGTAGGGAGGTTCTTAGAGTGAACTCCTTGAATGAAAAGGAAAAGGAGAAGGAGTACGAAAAGAAGCTGAAGGAGGAGTGGGAGGGAGTAAAGGATGGAGCAGAGATGGGTGTGGAGGAGGAATGGTGATGGTTCAAGGAGGGAGTCTTAAAGTGTGCAAGGATGGTGTGTGCAACAAGAAGGATAGGGGGAAATAGAAGAAAGGGTAGTGAATGGTGGGATGAGGAAACAAAGAAGGTTGTAGAAGAGAAGAAGCGAGCATTCACAGATTGGTTACAAAAGATGACAGGGGAGTCATATGAGACGTACAAAGAAAAGAAAAGAGAAGTAAAGCAAAAGGTAAAGGAGGCAAAGAGGAGAGCAGATGTGAAATGGGGTAGGAGTATGACAGAAAATTTTGAAAGTAATAAAAAGATGTTTTGGAAAGAAATTAAGAGAGGAAGAGGAGGCGAATCAAGTAGGGAAGAAAAGGTAAAAGGTACAGATGGAGAGTTGATAATGGAAGAGATGGCAGTGAGGGGAAGATGGGCAGAATATTTTAGGGAGTTGCTGAATGTGAAGGAGGATAGGGAAGGAAAGATAGCTGCAGTGGGAAATGCGAAGAAAATGAGTGATGAGTGAGGAGAATGGAGGAGAAATAAGGAAGGATGAGGTGAAGGCAGTTGTTAAGATGATGAAAGCAGGTAAGGCACCTGGTCTGGATGGATGTCATGCAGAATGTCTGAAAAAGGGAGGTTCAGTGATGGTGGACTGGTTGGTGAGGTTATTTAATGTTTGCTGGAGAGAGGGTAGAGTACCGGAGGACTGGAGTAGTGCCTGTATAGTTCCTCTTTACAAGGGAAAAGGGGACAAGTGTGAATGTAGTAATTTCAGAGGGATTAGCCTGTTGAGTGTAGTAGGGAAGGCTTATGGGAGGATCTTAATTGAGAGGATTAGGAGAGGAACAGAAGGAGTAATTGGTGAGGAACAGTGTGGATTTAGGACAGGTAGAGGTTGTGTAGATCAGATCTTTGTGGTAAGACAGATATGTGAGAAAGCTATAGGAAAGGGGAAGGATGTTTTTTGGGCTTTTATGGATCTGGAAAAGGCTTATGATAGGGTAGACAGAAAGGCACTGTGGGAGGTTATGCAGATTTATGGGATAGGAGGAAAGCTTTTGGGAGCTGTTAAGAGTTTCTATGAGAGTAGTAGAGCATGTGTTAGGATTAGAAATGGAGAGAGTGAGTGGTTTGAAGTAAAGGTGGGACTTCGTCAAGGATGTGTTATGTCGCCCTGGCTGTTCAACTTATACATGGATGGGGTGGTGCGAGAGGTGAATGCTAGGGTAGTGAGTCAGGGATTGGAGATGGTTAAAGAAAATGGAGAAAAGTGGGAGGTGAGCCAGCTGTTGTTTGCGGATGACACTGCGCTTGTGGCAGGGTCAGAGGAGGGATTGAGGAAGCTGGTGGCAGAGTTTGGGAGAGTATGTGATAGAAGAAAGCTAAAGATAAATGTGGGTAAAAGTAAGGTGATGAGATGTACAAGGGGTGAAAGTGGCAGTAGACTGGAAGTGAACATTAAGGGAGAGCGACTGGAGGAAGTGGATAGTTTTAGATACTTGGGTGCAAGTGTAGCAGGAAAAGGTGGAGTGAAGGTGGAGGTAGAATGTAGATTGAGAGAAGCGAGTAAATGCCTTGGTGGTTTAAAGTGTGTAATGAGGAATAGACATTTGGGAATGGATGCGAAGAGGAGACTGTATGAAGGAGTAATTGTGCCAACAGCACTGTATGGGGCAGAAATGTGGAACATAAGAGAAGAAGAGAGGAGTTTGAATGTGTTTGAGATGAGGTGTCTGAGAAGTATGGTGGGGGTTACTAGGCTGGATAGAGTGAGAAATGAGGAGGTGAGGAGGAGAACAGGGGTGAAAAAGGATTTGGGAGATAGGGTTGATGAAAGAATATTAGGATGGTTTGGACACATGGAAAGAATGAGTGAAGAAAGACTAGTAAAAGAGGTATGGAAGGCAGATGTGGAGGGAGTGAACATGAGGGGATGTCCTAGGATGAGGTGGATGGATGGGGTGAAGGGGGCTTTGGGGAAGAGGGGAATGTCTGTTGAGGAAGGAAGGGAGAGGACGGAAGACAGAGGTGAGTGGAGAATGGTTGTATATGGATGATGTTGTGACTGCATGAGGAGGAATGGGCAGGGGGTGGGGGGTGGGGTAGTATGTGTGAGTAAATTTTGACGCAGCCCAAAGGGATTTCTCCCCGTCCTCGCCTTATATGCAAAGGGGGACGGAGAGGGGGGGGTCGCCGATTAAATGAAGCGGCCTTGCTGTGGATGTACTGTGTCTTGCGACACTGTTTCTGACCCAGGGAGGTGGGCAGGGTGCAGGGATGACCCGTCATCCAGGAGGTGCTCAGATGAGAGGAAGGGTGGGAGGGGTGTGGAGTGTATTTAGGGATGAAATGGGTGGGAGTGTTTTTATGCCTTTCCCTTTTTGGCTACCTCCCTTGGAAGGGGGAAAAAGCCTTGGTATATGTATGTATGTATAAATACTTCTCAAGCCCCAACCCCAATTTAATTTACACAACTTTTTATTTATGCAATGCCTCTTGGTGTAAATTCAGAGCTACCTCACATACCATAGGATCATTTCCTCATCATCAGGGGATGGACCAGTCCAAACCCAAACCTGTCCAAAATACATTCACTGCAATGAAGGGTCATCCCTGTCTTGTGCCACACTGCTCAGGTCACAAGCAATGCAACAAGACAAGAGCAGGGCCAGACCATGAGCACTAATTTACCTCCACCATTTCATCCACCTCCTCATCCACTCAAAGAACATCCCTTTGAATCACACAGCTTCCTTATTCATTCCCTTTGCCTCTCCCTTCCATGCTCATCAGGCATTCATCTTATGTCAAATAACCGTTTCACCCTCTCCATCCATCTCAGTCTTCCAATCAACTTTACTTCATTTGTTTCTGCTTTTCTGACCCTTTTTGGTCATCTTTCTTCAGACATTCTCATATCACAACGTAATATTATACCTTAATTGAGAGCATTTTGATCCCTTCTTCAGCGGTCGTCATTATCTCTTCCTCGACGACCTGGTCCTCTATGTCAGACTCGTGATAACCATCATCATCTACAACTTTGTCTTCGTCATCTGGAAAATACTTCTGGTCATCAAATCTCTTCATATCTGGATCAAGTGAGTCGTCTGCATCTCGACTGCATTCCCCGTCTCTGTCCTCGCACTCCGATGATCCTTCACTAGCAGTATTGGCAAACTGTAAAAGAAAAATACACATATTAAAAAAATAAATAAATAAATAACAATAATAATAATATACACATACATACACATACCAAAGGCTCTTTCCCCCTTACACGGGAGGTAGCCAAAAAACAAAGGCATAAAAAACCACTCCCACCCATTCCATCCCCATCACACTCCACTCCCTTCCCTCCCTCTCATCTTGACACCTCTTGGATAACAGGTCATCCCTGCATCCTGTCCACTGCCCTGGGCCAGAAGCAGTGTTGCAAGACACAGCACATCCACAGCAAGGCCACTTCATTAAATCGGCGACCCCCCTTTCCGTCCCCTCATAATAATAATAAAGTTCTTTGCTGAAACAGTCTCTCTATTCCCCTCTACCTTTCCCCTTCTCCCCAGTCTCAATCAATCAATCAGTGCCTCAAGTTTAAATGAAAAAGTCGCATCCCCACTGTAGATGGTATTGGTCCTTGGAACCTCCCACATCTCTCTGGGAAGGACCTTTAGAGTGTTGTCTGTGTTGTGTGAGTGTGAGACTATTTCTATGTCACTGGCTCAAAGTGGTAGGGAAGGGAGAGCAGCCACCAACTGTCAGCTCTTCATGTGTGAAAAAGTGTAACAAATACATCCTCAAATTGACAGAGAGTCAGAGATCTTGGGCCCAGTCAGGAGACTAAGTGCCAGCCCACCAGGGCTGCACCTCCTGACAGAGGCAGTTAGGGGTTTGACAGGTTTTGAAAATGGGCAGCTTCGCTATCCATCCTGCAGGACTAGCGCATACAGGTTCTTATTATTGGCCCCCTAAGCCCATGGTCATCTGACCCTGCAGGCTCACAATTACCAGTTCTGCCTTTTATTCATCTACATCATCGTTTCCCAACCTTCTCCGGCCCTAGCTCCCCATGTACTCAGGTCTAAGCAGCCCGGCACCCCCTTACAAATATCTTATTACTAGAAGGATAAAGAAAAAAGTATGTATCATTTCGCAGTAACCCCTATAATTGATTTCAGCATCCCAGGTTGGGAAATGCTTATCTTTATGAATGAGAACTCTTCAAAGATAATTTATTTGCATTCTTTTATTTCTTTTTCTCTTTAATGATGTAAGTGTTCTCTTCCATCTCTACATCTTCCACCAATTTCAATGTCACACATACAATCTCCACATCCACCAAATTATTCATTTTCTGTTACAGAAGCACATATCAACTTTATTCTATATCTACATACCAAGAGTTTTTTCCCCCCTTAAAAGGGTGGTAGCCAACTCAAAGGCTCATACCTACTCCCACCCATTCCACAACCACTTCCTCCCTCTCATCTTAGCTCCTCCTGGATGACAGGTCATCCCTGTATCCTGCTCACTGCCCAGAAGGGTCAGAAGTAATGCAGCAAGACAGAGTATATCCACAGCAAGGTCACTTCACTTAACCGATGACCCTCCCTCTCTCCATCTCTTCATGCAGAAAAAGATAAGATGGGGAGAAATCCCTTTGGGCTGAGTCATCAGAATATCATACATAGCTAACCGTCCCCTAGCCCCATCCCCTGCCCCTCTCTTTCTTGCATAACAGTATCATCTACACAAACCCACTCTCCACTCATCCCTATCTCCTGCCTTCTCAACTTCATTATTTAATTCTATTTCCATACAATCAATTTCCCTTTAAATATACCAATATACAACCACCTCTCCCTTTCAGCTGACAATTCAAACTGACCCAGATGCAACCACAACACAGAAGACACAGAATACCTCGTAGCACAATGCCTGACACGAACATTCCCCAGACAACAACACAATATCTCTTCTTTGTGTGAGTTGTGGACTCGCCTGACGGCTGAAAATCACGATTCTTCCAAGAGACCAAGAGCAAAGGATTAATTGGAGAATTGATAAATGTTTTATTAGTTTATTCTACAGTTGATCAATCCATTGCTCTAGGTCTAGTTTTACACTTCCAACAATCAGTCACTTAAAATGGAAACAAAAATGGCTTGACATCGAGTAATTTATTCACAGTTGTGGTCAATTTACTTACGGAGTTATCACACTGCACTATTTTTCCTTCCACAGCCCACCTCCACTTGAATATCTAGGACATGCCGTAGCTTACAGAAATATAGACTTCTGTAAGAACATTGCAACAATATGTCTAACATTTGTATAGGTCTACAATCTTAGTTCACCATTCAGTTTTGCTATATATAGGACAGAAATATTTGATATGGAGACTTGAAAAATAAAACATTGTACCAAAGGTGATTTTACTATATATATATATATATATACATATACATATATATAAAATCAACTATCAGCATTGGTGAAGTTCTTCGAAGCCCAGTGTGACAACCCCTTTATGGGGGAACAGGAATCTTGTAGGAGGAACCAAGGGCAATTGATCAATTATTTGTTCATATTATTTCTGCAATACACCAATCAATCAATCCATTGATCCTGGTCTCTCTTGTAGAAGACCTGCAGCCTTCAAGTTACTGGTAAAGGTGGCAGCACACTAGGTTAGCATGCTACTACGTTTGAGCGATGTGACTTCCGTTACAATATTCTAGACTTCCATAAGAATGTCTTAAAAATGTTTCCAACACTCGTATAGGTTTAACTTCTCTCTATGTGATGCAAGAGTGATTTGACATTTGATAAACCAAAGATTGTAACCAAAGTCATTTGTAATCCAATAGTAGAGTGAAAGCAAGTAGCATGCTAGCGAAGCAAGTAGCATGCTAGCGAGAAATGTCCAGGGTGCCACCTTAATAGCCTCTGTAATATATTCTTCCCAAAGTGAAAAGCTTTCATAGCATTTATGATGAAAACAAAATATCTAAAAGCCAAAATGCTGAGACACACAAGACAGATAGCACTGGTCATCCAATTTAATTATGGAGATTTAAAAATGCTAACCTTCTCTATCGATTCAAGCAGTTTCTCTCCTTGTCTTCTGTCTCCGCTTGAAGCCACAGAGTTCTGATTTGGGATGTGAGGTCCATTGGTTGCTGGCACCTAATAGTAACAAAAGAACGATAAACGTCAAACTTCATTACACAGTGACGTGCCTAAAGATTCTGATAGTGTCAATCTTCTCGAGTTTGATTAAGCAGAAAACCTGAAGCCCCACAATGGCGTCAAAGTACTCTTCCGTAGATCTTTCTGGGAATAATTTTCATCGAATCAGCGTAGGATCATTTCCATGTCAGAGGGCGAGGTAGAGGAAGGGTAGAAGTCGTTGTTTGTCTGCTTTCAATTTGTGAAAAAAACGTAAGATATACATCCGAAGTTGACGGATCTTGGGTCCTCAGGGCTACACCTCCCTATTGGAGGTGGTTGATGGGTTTTGAAGATGGGCAGCATCGCTCTCCATCTTGCAGGATCACCACATACAAGCAAGTAGCCATCGTTAGCGACTACAGGATAGTATCGCACAACCAAATATCTACTGGTTCAGTGTAATGTGTAAATGCATCAATAAACGAATTATGCCTGCCACTGATCCTCCTCCTGGGACAAACAACATTTCTGCTCTCGGTCATTCCTGCTTGATGTTTCTTATCATCAGAAACCCGCAGCCCAAAGAGGGCTGGCAATAGTCCCTCAGTTTTTCCAAATCTTGTGTGAAGAAAAGTTGCACGGTCATCTGTGTTGTGCGAACATGGGGCCTCTTCCGTGTGTGAGAACGAGACATCAAAAGAAAGATTGTGCGAGGAGAGAGCTGTTGTTAGTATACGTTTCATCTGTTACAGCTTTATCAAGTACAGTAAACCCTCGGTAAACTGAACTAAATGGGGGAGATGCCTGACGGTTTACAAGAGAATTTAGTTTATACAATGGCTGGAATAGCACCTTGGAAACTGACTGACAATTGGCTCATATGGTGAAGTGTCCAGTGAGACATATATCTAAAACGAGCTTTTCATCTTTTTATGTGCATTTTTATGCTACATCTTTAGTAGTATACTGCTTAATTAATGTAATATAGATAATAAGATACATAAAATAAAAATATATTTAACAGTACTGCACTCCCCAAACAAGGAAGGAATGCTAAATTGCTACACACCAAATTGTGTTCGGTCGCACACAGGCTGAGTGTCACCGACATGTTCGGTCAGCTTTCAAACTTGTTGGATAAACCAAATGTATGGTCAGTTTACAGAGGGAAATTCCCTGGGCTTACCCAAAATTTGCCTTAACGAGGCTCATTTTATTGCGGGTTTACTGTAGATGGACGACAGACTACCTAGAAAAGACCACCCGCTCACTCGGAATCCGTGGGAGGGGGTTGTTGACACCTGTTGCTTTTTTGGAATTATTTAGTAAATTTGTGTCACGGCTTAGGAGGCATGAGCAGGAGGCTTGCTCAAGCATTGTGAGGGAATTCTTTTCGAGATAAACCTGGGTCTCTTAATCCAACACTCGCCAACTGCCATTTGTGCAGACATTTGGGCCCAGGTCACAAACCCACTTTGGGAATTGGCCCAGGATATAAAACACCACTAATAGCCAAAGTGGGTTTATGTCCGGGGGCCAAATGTCTGCACAAGTGGCAGTTGGCGAGTGTTGGTTTAAGAGACCTCCAAGGTGTATCTAGTTGTTGTCGTCGTCATTCCCTGTTATCAATGTTCTTGCCCTGTCATCCAGGAGGAGCCAAGAAAAGAGGGAGGGAGAGAGGGAGGGGTGGTGAATGGAAGTGAAGTGCGCAAGGACGAAATGAATGAGAGTGGAACTGTGCCTTTTGACTTTGGCTACCTCCCTTGTAAGGGGGAAAAAAGCCCTTGGTATATGTATATGTATGCTGTCATTTCCTAGACTGTCTGGCCGAACAGTCACATCTCCCTGAGGAATGCCACTGATGGAACAGGGTTTTCCCACAAATCCTTTCTAGAGTGTATGGTGCGTTGTTGGCGTACGTGATTGTGTTGTTGGTGTGTACGATTGTGTACAATGCAGTCTTCTTAAATGTGTTGTAGAGTATGGAGTATTTAGTAGACAGTCGTGACACAAAGAATAAATAGGAAGACCCACGGGGGAACGGGGGAAAGTCACTGGAGCCTAGGGAAGGTGAAGGAGGACCAGAAGCTATTGTCATGTGCAGGAGGATATCTGCAGGATGAGATTCGCGTACCACAACTATGTACTCGATAAAGCTCTAACAAGTAAAATGTCATGCTTAGCTCTATCCTCACATGTCGTTCCTTTTGGCATCAGCAACTTGAGTCACACTGCGTTCATAGCTACACCAATGTTGCGTTAATGCTATTAAAAGTGTCGGAGAAGAAATTTGAAAGTTGGGAGTTTAAAGCTGCAGTGATAACTAATGGCAGAGGACACAAGACTGATGTTCAGATGAATGGAAAGAAAGAAGCGTACAGATATAAATATCTCAAGAACACATGTACATCTACTATCTATCTACATAATGTACCAAATGCTTCTTCCCCCTCATAAGAGGGGTAGCCAGTTAAGACACCCACCCACTCCCACCCTTGTTTCCCTCTCATCTTAGCTCCTCCTGGATGAAGGGCCATCCCTGTCTCCGCCCAGTGCCTAGTTCAGATACAACGCAGCAGGACACAGCACATCCACAGCAGGTTCACTTCTATCTATACACATATCAATACGCTCCTTCCCCTCTTGTGAGAGTGGTAGCCAGATAACATATAAACACGAAAACACTCAGGAGCTCTCCAAGGTAGACCACCAAACTCAACACTCCAACAAAGCCCCAGGCATTTCCCCCACAGAAAAAAACTTTCTCAAGAATTAAGAACCACACTGCCTTGCCTGCATATGCAGGTCACCATCCAGGATTAAAACGCTATTAAAAACAGGCACTGGCCACAGATTCAAACTGCCTCAGATGCAACCATCACACAAAAGACATGGAGCATTATAATGTATGCTGATCCACACTAACAATCCCTTGATAACAACACAGCATTTCTTCCCGAAGTGACTTATGGCCCCACCTGGTGGCCATGGCCAATTACTTGTAAGCCAAGGGTCTTCCGCAAGATAGACCTAGGGCAATAGTGACTGATAAGACACCAGAATTTCTATTAAAAAAAAAAATAATAATAATACATACATACATATACCAAAGGCTTTCCCCCTTACAAGGAGGGTAGCCAAAAAGAAAAAGACATAGAAACCACTCCCACCCATTCCATCCCCTACATATTCCACTCCTGTCCACCCTCCTCCCTCCCTCTCATCTTGGCACCTCCTGGATGAAAGGTCATCCCTGCATCCTGTCCACTGCCCTGGGTCAGAAGCAGCGTCGCAATTAAAACATGAAGATGATTAAAAAAAAAATAATAATAAAATAAATAAATAATAATAATAATAATTAAAAATAAATAAATAAAAAAAAAACTATAAACTAAATATTTGATCAATCCATTGCTCCTGTTCTCTTTTCCAGAAGACCTGTGCTCTTAGATTCGCAAGAAAAGTCAGCAACACAATAAAACGTTCATCCTTACCTCTCTGACAGATATGTTGTGAAAAAGTGGACCAAACGGCATCTGTGGTATGGCAAAATATTTGTAGGTCGACTTGAACTTGTCTTGAATGTATTCAAATACGGGATTGCCACTAACGGTCCTCGTCAAGTTCCTTTTTTTCTGATATGGATCTGGAAGTCACAAATCAACGTAGAAATAACTATACTGACTTAGTGGTCATTATGGAAAAGGAAGGCATGACCAACAGTCTTATGAATTTCAAGAATAGTTCTTCTACTTAAAAAAAAAAAAAAAAAAAAAAAATAGACGATGGGCTTAATGTCACAAACCCCAGTGCCCTTGGTTCAACTCACTATAGGCAGAGTTTTAGCTACCATCAACTCAACCTTTGCCACAAGTAGCAACAGCCCACCCAGCCTTTAAGCATTTTTTAAATGAACAAATAAAAATAAATAATAATATTTCTTACCTTCCACAGACATTTTCTTGCTCCAGTTCTTATCCGTCTTACTCATAGGTTTAAATTGTCTTACATTGACGACGAGTTCGTTTAATTTGAACCCCACGGAATAAAACCTAAACATGGCCAGCCATAGTTCTCCTATTGATTCCTTATTTGCACACTTCCATTTGTTGCCTAATTCTGAAGGATCTGCAATTAAAACATGAAAGATGATTTAACCAATATCTTCAGTCACAAATTTAATTAAAATGGCTAGTTCCCTTATATGGGGCAATTATGCCTTTTTGTATGCAAACAATTTTCAAACAAGAGATGATGATTTAGTTTAATGTCGCAAACTCCCCCATCAGGGGCTACGACACTGCCCTTGAGAGAGGACTTTGTAGCGTAGAATTCAATGAACCATGCCTTTGGTAGGGTTCACACCGCCATCACATCGACTTTCATGACAAGTAGCAAAACTAACCATTTCGGCCAGCAAGCATCCAATTTTCAAATATAATCAATCAATACAACAAATGCCTTCTTCCTCCTTTATAAGGGAGCTATATACATATACCAAAGGCTCTTTCCCCCTTATAAGGGGGGTAGCCAAAACAACAAAGGCATAAAATCCGTCCCCACCCATTCCATCCTCATTTACTTCACTCCCATTCACTCACCCAGCAATTTTTTTTTTTCTTTTTAATCTCAGCTCCTCATGGATAGCTGCCCCTCTCCCCCACCAAGTCAGATACAACACAGCAAGACACAATACTTCCACAGTAGGGTCAGACAACCAACACTGGTCTACCCTCACTTCTTCATTTACATGTCAATACTCCCCATTCATCCCCTTGTGTGTAAATTCAAAAGACAAGGAGATATCCCTCTGGGCTGCATATTCAGACTAATTTATTCTTTCTGACACCAACGATGTCAATTGATATATGAATGAACTCATTATCTTTTAGTCTTGGATGAAGTTAATCAAGAGAGATGCTGGACCGAGTCTGGAGAAGATGTACTGGCCCCTGAAAGCTGCACCTCCTGAAGGAGGTCGTAATGGAGGCTGAAGACGGATTCTGAAATACGATTCAGCTTCACTGTCCATCTTGCAGGACCACCGCATGCTAGCAGGTACCTGTTGTTGGCCCCTATACATATAATCTTCCCATACAAACATAAAGAACTCACCTAAGTAGGAATCATTGTCAGGTTCCTGGGGCGACGAGGGTTTTCCGCTTGACGACATTTCGTGCAAGACTGGCAACACCGGGGGTTGGTGTTGCTGTAGGAAATGAACGACCATGAGAGGAAACGTGTGCGGTGGCAGTGTTCCCCGTGCCTGGTCGTCCAAATGGCACAACTGAAATTAAATTTGTTACGTTTTATTTCCGTACATAATGCAAGGAGCCAAGACAGAAGGAACAATAATTGGGTGTTTTTGTTGCTGTTGTTCCTTATGCTGTCCTGCCAAACAGCCCCGTCTCCCTGAAGAACGTAAGAGTTGGAATGGGGCTTTCTCACAAATCCCTTACGTACATACATATACCAAGGGCTTTTTCCCCTCTACAAGGGAGGGAGCCAAAGACAATGGCATAAAATCCACTCCCACCCATTTCATCCCCACACACTCTACTCTCATTCACCACCCCTCCCTCCCTCCTTTCTTGGCTCCTCCTGGATGACAGATCATCCCTGCATCTCGCACACTGCCCTGGGTCAGAAGCAATGTAGCACGACACAGCACATCCACAGCAATGCTGCTTCGTTTAATCTCCATTCCCTCATGCAGAATAAGAGAAGATGGGGAGAAATCCCTTTGGGCTGCATCAGAATATCATTCACACTTACTCCCTATCCCCAACCCCCCCATTCCACCTCATGCATCACAGCATCATCCATATACAACCATGCTCCACTCACCCCTATCTTCTGTCTTCTCCCTTCCTTCCTCAACAGACATTCCCCTTCCCCAAAGCCCCTTTTACCCTATCCATCCATCTCATCCTAGGTCAACCCCTCATGTTCACTCCTTCCACCTCTGCCTTCCACACCTTTTACTAGTCTTTCTTCACTCATTCTTTCCATGTGTCCAAACCATCCCAATACCTACCTTATTTCCCAACTCTTTGTACATGTGTTTCAAATAACCACTACTGGACTAAAGATATCTCATATTTCATTCAACTATCAGCTCAGGAAAGGTTTAACAAATTTCATTTCAACTCTACACATTCCCAATACATTTCATTGCTGGGAAGACACAGCCCCTTACCTTTGCCCAATATCTAAATGCAATGCCCAATGTATAAACACGCTCATCTATTGAAGCATAATCACGTAGAAGCTGATTTGTCAGATGAGCTGACACGCTCTTGGCACCAACAACAATGCGTAGATTGGTCTTGGCATGGATGGCAGTAATGGTGGGGTATGAAGAGGACAGCTCGTCAATAATATCCCTGAAATTAAGAAATACAATCAAATATGCAGAGGTTTTAGAAAAAAAAAAAGTTATGAAATACAATATTAAGATGTGGAGATTAAATCCTAGTTTCACTAAATGGAAAAACTTCATCCCCACAATGGCTGGCAGTCCTCAGAATTTCCTGTATATCTTTCCGGGAAGAAATATTGTATGTGTTGCATTTGTATGGAACTATGTCTATGTCACTGGATGGTAGGGAGCAGAGGGCAGGTGCCAGTTGTCGGGTCTCAATGGGTGAAAAAGTGTAACAAATACAACTGATATGAAATTGGTTGTTACTAACAAGTCTATCAAAACAAATGCTGTGTGAGGACGGAGCCTTTATTAGTACAACATATCACTTGTTATAGCTTTATCAAGTATATCATATCCTTGATAAAGCTGTAACAAGCAAAATGTTCCACTAATAAAGGCTCGGTCGTCCTCGCATGATGTTTATTCTGATCAATACAATTGTGGTTAAATAAGAGAAATATAGGGCAGTGCCTGGAGAATGAGTGTTGGCACTTCTGGGTTTCACATCCTGACGGAGGTGAGAGGGTTGACGGGTTTTGAAAACGGGCAACTTCGCCGTTCATCTCACACGACCACAACATGCAAGCAGGGGCCCATCACTGGTCCCTACAACTGTCATTCTACATTACCAAATTTCAATTTTTGAAACAACACTAATCATGGACGAATGGACTTACTTGTACTTTTTGTTCGTCTGGATAATGCTACGGATGGCTAGAAGGGCAGTGGAAGGGCTTGTGTTTTCTTCCATTACGATATCTACGTTCACGTCACTATCTCGCAATGCAAACCCGCTTAAGGATGACCCGACTAACTCCAAGTGTACATCTAAGAACGAATGGAAAGTTTAGAAACTTATTTCAAACCTTCTGATGTTATTACCATCTTCATAAAATAATATACTTGATACAGTAAAATCAAACAAAATATTACAACTAATTTAGAAATGTTTATTTTACAATACACGTTATATTACACATTTACGACAAAGTAATTAAAATGTATACATAAAACCAACCATTTACTCTCTTCTGAAGAAGTTCCTGCAACTCAACAACTACTTCCTGTCTCTGTATTTTCCCCACAGGTAACAAGGTCCAGTCTTTTGCTATACTTCTGACAAGACCGTCTATGTTGGACACTTGAGAGTTCGTCGCTATGGGGACATTCTTCAGAGTCGTCTCAAGGTCTCTAGCCTGCACATGGGAGAGAGAAGACATATACAGAAAAGTACGTACACACCAACAACCTTCTATCCATCCATCCCCGTGTAAGAAGGATAGTCGAGTGAAAGCATGCCTTCGATCTTTCTATCTATATAGCAAAGGTTTCTTTGCACCTTATGAGGTAGCCAAATCAAAGGCATACACCCACTCACATCCCCACTCCTTGTGGATGAAGGATCATCACTGTATCCTGCCCACTCCCCTGGGCACTGCAAGAACATCCCCACTTGCACACATCACACAAACATATCTGCACCTTTATGCTAAAATGACGCAAAGATACGGAAAACAAAATTGAAAAGCTTTACCTCCTTAAGTTTGCAATGTCTTTTGTCTGACATGTGTCTTTTACAAACAAGAAGAGAATCACAATGGTAGTCACAGAGGCGGCAGAAGTACTTTGCCTTTGGAAATCGGAGAGATTTCTGAAAAACAAAAACAAACTTGTACAATAGTCACAGGGCCACAAATTTCAATTCTACGTTCCTTTACAAAACCCAAAATCCATTTTCCTGATCATGGATAAAAATCACCATTCGCAGTCCCACAAAAACTTACCTCTATTTTCCTACCTGCAACAAATCTATTTTGCCAATCACAGATAAAAAACAACTATCACCATACCTAACTTCACATTTATTTTCCTATATGCAACCTGAAATTTATTTTGCTGAACATAAATAAAAATCACCTTTTTCAGAGGATACAGGAATTGTTGTTCCAGCTCCGCAAGAACTTCCGGACTTGGTCTAAATTCGGGGCTTTCTTCTTGCGAAGCCATGGCAAGAAGCATGGGGTGCTGTCCCATGGCCGGCTCCATGTTCCTGTGTAAGCCGTGTTTGTTATCTTCATAGTCTCGGCTATTATCATGCAGGAGATGCGATCGATCATGGTAACGATGATTCATGATTGCATGACCCCTTGGGCTGTTACTATCCATTCCACGGTAGTGCCATGAGTCTTTACCCGGGCTTCCAATTCCATCATGTCCGCTACTGTGATATCTTGTACAAGAAGAAAGAAAGAAAAGAAAAAAAAAAAAAAAAAAAAAAAAAAAAAAAAAAAATTAATTGTGTGTAGTGTATGCACAAATGGTACATTATACTGAATAACAACTTCCTGAAAAAAAAAAATATATAATTCATTGTGTATATGTATGTACAATGGAATCCCCATATACAAAAGATATGCTGTATATACTCATACAAATTGAATGATTTCCTAAAGAAAATTAAACACAATGTGCTCAATTTTAAACAACAAGTTGTCTAAGTATTTTAATCCAGATTTGGCCAAGATTAATCAAGAAGAGGTTCAATAGTACTACAGGTGAAAGTATTCCTCTTTAAAGGACTCAAATGTATATTTTGATCTTGCTTCTTTGCATCTGTCAACTAAGAAGGTGCCATGACAAGAGGGAGGGAAGAGGGTGGAGGGCAGTGGTGTGTGATAGGGATGGAATGGGTGGGAGTGGTTTTTATGCCTTGTTTTTTGGCTACCTCCTTTATAAGGGAGAAAAAAAAAAAAAAAATTGATATATGTAAAAAGCTTCTTAGCCATTTATTGTCATTTGTGAATGTCTATGTATCCACATATGACCACATGTTACAAGGCTCAATGGGAATTCATTAAAGTCATGAACAAAGTTCGTATAAGTTTGTACAAAGATCTTAGTGTGGCAGATGCACACACACACGAGTCCCATTAATGGGTTTATTTGCAACACCCAACTCTATGAAGTCTCTCATACTTCGTATTGCATCAATCGTAGCAAAACATCTAAGGCAAGCAGTGAGGCCTCTTTCGACACATCCTCTTTGCAAGTGCGGAAAGGGCCATCACGAGTATCATGGCATTTGGATCAACTCGCCCTGCCACTGGTACTCGAGCCATTAGCTGAGTGACTGGGTACCACATAGCAATGTTCTTGAAATCACATTAACCATTCCCCAATGTCAACTAACAAGCTACGGTATGTAGTCTTAATTTCACAGTCTTTTATTCGAGCGAGATATGTGACAAGTGTTAATCCATTTGTCAAAACTTTACACACATGGATAAATCTTTCTCTTTTATTTTTATTTATTTATTTATTTATTTATTTTTTTGGGGGGGGGGTTCAGCAGAGTTTGCATAGTGCCTTGTTTAAATCCCCTGCCATCACAATAAAACTTTTTATTAGTACAGACGCTCCTCTACTTACGTTCATTCGTTTTACGTTTTTTTATTTTATGTTTGAACGGACTGTAAAAAAAAAAGTGAATTTTTGAGTTTAGCGTGCTCTCCATAGTACGAAACGTTCAAACTATACTTACGCATGACGCTGTGTCCATTGTTTACATGGCACAAACGACAGACTGAACGTGCCTTGCCTCCTCCACCATCTTACTTTATGTTGCTTGAATTTAATTTATTTGAAATTAATGTTATTATTTTACAATGTTATGTTTATAATTAATGATTTAGGGGTGTTTTATAAGACACGGTAATAGAATTTATGGATGTATAGTACAGTATGAACGGTCATACATTACTGGAACATACAGTAACAACTTACGTTCATTTTCATGTTACGTTCGGCCGTTCGGAACGTAACTAAAACGTAAGTTGAGGAGCGTCTGTACATAAACACTACATCCACCCTATAACTAAACCTTAACTTGGTCTAAACCGAACAATACCTAACTCATCTTACCTGGGTCTTTCGTGGTAATGTCTTCCCGCTGGACTGCCAACACTGTCCGAACGTCGACTACTTCCCTCATACATGCCCTGCAGAGAAATAACCAAATTTCAATTACAGGAGTCCCTCAAATAACGCTGGGGTTAGGTTCCTGAAATTACCGCGTGTGACCAAATCCGCGTATGCTGACTTTCCATATTAAATACCGAGAACCGTATGTGTGTGCGTGCGTGTGTGTATGTGTGCGCATGTATGTGGTGTGTGTGTGTGTGAGTGTGCACGTGTATGTGGTGTATGTGTGTGTTTGTGCGTATATACATGTGTGTGTATGTGGCATATATACATATGTGTGTGTATGTGGCATATACATGTGTGTGTATGTGTATGTGGCATATGTATATGTGTGTGTATGTGGCGTATGTATGTGTGTGTGGCGTGTGTGTGTGTGTATGTGTCTGTGTTCACAAAACAAAAGGAGCATGCCGATAGGAGACCTTTTGATCCATAACTTCACATGTACAAGTAAGCATGTACGCACGTGTCTGCGTTCGTATTTGTGTGTGCACACACGCGCATTCACAACATACACTGGTTGTCTAACACGTGTCTACGTGTGCATGTCTACATGTGTGTAAGCGTGTATATGTCTGTTTTTGATCTCCCAAACCACCACCGCCAGTAACAAGAACCTCATAAGAGAAACTAAGACACGACAAGTGTAGTCATTATCAGACTTATTAGTTGTGTTCCAAACGAAAGAAACATTACACTTCAACAGGTTAGGGCGGTAAAATTTCACGATAGCACGGCACAGGTGGTGGAAGCGACAAACTAAAGCTTGTTGGCTACCCCCCTACTCCCCTACCTCCCTCCTGCATTAGTACCCGTAGGTTGACACATAACCGCAGGCAGCCACCCACGGCTATCCCCTCGCCACACACCCTTGTTTGAGGAGTTCCCAGTGTACATAATGACCGCGTTATATGAGGATTGACTGTATATGGTAAAATAGAAAGCAGTCACCACAAATGTTTGTGATGTTGCCGCGTGTGTGTGTATGTGTGCCTGACTTAGCGCGAATTTTAAAATGGTTCTCTACATTTGAGATGGTTTTGAAATAAAATCTGTGTATGATTGAATCCGTGTTATTCGAATCCGCGTTATTTGAGGGACTCCTGTACTATGCAATGGAAACTAGAGAAATACATAAATCTGTATATCATTTAATCAATCCATCACCACCATTGAGCAATATCAAAGTCATCATCCTGGCTATAGCCTCGTATCGAATTATTCTTGTACGATAAACCAAGCTAGCAATCCTTGTTAAACTACACAACCAGCTGGGAATCCATTATATCTCTTTTCTATGAAAGTGGTCGTGGCCAATTTCCTATGGTCAGTCCGATTGCCACAGGAGAAAGCAAGGGCAACACAAGATCAATGAATTATCATAAAAAAATAAATGGAATACATGGAAGTGTGCGATTACTTAATGCGGCCCATCAGCAACCATGTACCTAAATTGATAAAGAGAGAAGAGGAGGAGGAGGAGGAGGAAGAAAAAAAAAAAAAAAAAAAAAAAAAAAAAAAAAAGGGACCGAAGGGGGGGAGAGAGAGAGAGAGAGAGAGAGAGAGAGAGAGAGAGAGAGAGAGAGAGAGAGAGAGAGAGAGAGAGAGAGAGAGAGAGAGAGAGAGAGAGAGAGAGGGGGGGGAGGTGGAGATAAGGCTACCAAAGTAAATCTAGTACCGCACTTACATGGTTGCTCCTACGATGACCTGGTATGGGCCTGGGCCCCATCTTGCGCTCCTCTTCCTCCACTGGGATGCCGAGGAGCTGTTTTATCTGGTTGGTGGCATCGTAGCTGGACATGTTGACGGGACTCTCCCCTTTCCAACTTCCCCCTCTCCTCTCTTCACAACCTCCGCCTCCCCCGCCCCCACTCCTGCCGGCCATTCTGTGGAAGTGTGGACCCAACTTTCACTGCAAGGGGAAAACAAGTATGCATTAGTAACAATAATAATATAAAAAGGAAAAATGTATTTAAATACAAATATCAATCTAAAAACATTGAAAAAATAAAATATAAATAAGTGGAAAACAAAATGAAAACATACAAAATAATGACAACTTTTACTGCAGGTGTATACAAAATTAAGCACACCAATAATAAATAAACAGAAAACAAAATAAAAACAAATATACAAACCAAATAAATGAATAATAAGAAAAATAGCCAACCACTGATAAACTATATAATGAGAGAATAACTGACACATTAAACATCTATCTTTCTAGTCTGTTACCTTCTTTCAATCTCATTCATGTATGACTCCACAATATGGCTAACAACCACATAAACAAAGTTCTATTCCAGTATCAACCAAATGCATTGTTCATCTTTTCATTCTGAATTTGAAAGATCTAGTTTTTCTAACTAACTGTTACGTTGGGTTAGGATAGCTTATATTAGGTTTAGAGTTATTGGACTGTAAATTTCATGTCAAATATCCATGTTTACACGATTCTGGAACTCTACCAAAAACAAATGCTCTACGTACTATACGAAAATAAACAAAACAACATTTCTTCCTTGAGTGAATTGTGGGCAAATCCAGTAGCCGTTCTTGGTTACCTCGTAGCTACAAGTCGCAAGAGAGATCCAAAGCAACAGATCAAACATCTCTTTAGCCACCTTTACGACTGCCTTATCAGTGCAACATTACCTCTTAGGATAGAAGCACTGGATTTTTCTGATGAAATATTAAATTACCTATTGTCATACAGTATCTACATTATCAGCAGCATTCATTATTGATTAGTATCTACAACTGACTTTGGGGAAAAGATAAACTTGTCAAACACTGATAAGGGAATTGATAAAGTTCTGCTGCAATCAGTACTTAGTCAGACACTTTTAAAATTGGAACTAAATAAAGTCCATCTCAATGACAATGGATGAGAGTTTTGCATGCTGTTTTGTAAAAAATAAATACATAAACATAAGTAAATAAAGAAAATCAATCAACTTACCCATTCATACAGTTTAAAACTCATATTACACACATACACTCATACACTGTCCCAATTACATTGGACAATGGATGGGAACAGACTGGGTGATGCTTAGAAACAAATACTATCAGTTGTTGGTTACCCAAAGGCCATGGGTCTTCTGCAAGAGAGAACAGGCACAACGGATCGACTGATATATACGATAATTATATTTTATTCCTACAGAGGAACAATGACGGATACTTGCAAGCAACGACTCTGCCCGTCTTCAAAGTTGGAGAACACTTACCTTTATCTGCACTCCACTGTGCTGACACAAGGTCTCCAGATTGGGTCCAAGATATCTATCAATTTTACCCGTATTCCCTCCACCTTTTCACTTAACAAGAGTAGACAACAGATCCTATTTCTCGTCTTCTAATTCTTGTAAACAGGTGACCTAGAAAGACCTAGGAGATGAAGAGAAATTCCTCTGGGCCAATTCAGTTTATCATTCATGTCCATCTCCAGCCCTCTCCTTCCCGTCATCTATCTATACAACAAGAGACTTCTTCCCCATTATATGGGGGGTAGCCAGCCCTCACAGGCACCATAACATATGGGCACTAAGTGGGAGAATTTAAGGTTAGGGACATGGCTTGGACCAGGAATGGGGTTAGGGGTGGGATCAGAATTAGGGTCAGGCCTGAGATTGGGACTGAGGAGAGGGAGGTAATGATGGATAATCCTATTTCTAAAAGTATCACAAGTAGGATTAATTAAACAAGGAGCATACTACTCATACATCTTGTACAACCTACCACCCAAACCACATACAAACCCAGATAACCAAACAAGCCCTTTAGGAAGGACCCAGAACACTCAATACTCCAACAAGAACCTCCAAAATTAAGTCCCTCTGAGAAAACCCTCCCACACCTGACAAGAACTACGTGGGATGCTTGTACAAAGGTGGGGCATACTTGTGTTTATGACACATCCATTATTGAACAAGTACCAACAGAGAATAGGCCTGGACACAAACTCAAACTACCCTCAATGCAACCCCAACATGGTGGATAAAGAACACACACAATCCCCAGACAAGAGCACAATATATCTTTCCTAAGTAATTCATGGTTCTGCCTGGAGGCTGTTACCAATTACCAGAGGGAAACAAATCTTCCACAAGGGAGACTGGGAGCAATGGATTGATTAATTTATAATAATATTTGTTGCCCCATATTTCTGTGACTGGGAAGCCACAGCCCTAGTCAGGAACAACATTCACCAGGTCCTCCCATAGATCTCCTGGGGAATGAACACTGGACTTATGTTTGTGTTGTATTAACATCGAACTGTTTCAGTATCATAGCCAAGTAAAAAATAATTACTTGGTATATTATTTATTTATATATTCATTTACTTTTTAGTTTACATATCTATACTCTCTCTTTGTAAGAGAGGTAGCCAGTCCAGTCACCCACCCTTCCCTCTGCCATCCATCACCTGTTTGTTTCCCTCTCATCCTTGCCTCCTGCTCATTGGCGGTGCCATGAACAATGCAGCAAAGCCAGCACATCTGCACCAAAGCCAGCCACTTCATTTACACAGTGACCCCTCTATCTGTCTACATAGCAGGGGCTTTTTCCTCCTTATAAAGGAAGTGGAAGTCAATAGGCAAGTACTCACTCCTACTCATTCCACTCCCATCCACAACCACTTCCTTCCTCTCCTCTTAGCTCCTCATGGATGACAGGTCATCCCTGTATCCCACCCACTGCCCCCCTGGGTCCAAAGCAATGCAACAAGAATTATTCCTTCCTAAAATAGAGAAGACACTGAGAAATCCCTTCAGGCCATGTCAATTCATAACCCATTCATGAGCATTCTCTACTCATATGCATCTCTTGCCTTCTCCCTTACCTGCTTGACAGACATTCCCCTTAAACCCAAGGCCCACTTCACCCTATCCATCCATCTCATTTTTTATCTTCACCTTAACCATTTTACATAAGAACATAAGAATAAAAGGAGACTGCAAGAGACCATAAGGCCTACACTAGGCAGCTCCGTATCCATCACCACCTGTCATCCCCATCCATAAAGTTGTCTAATCGTTTTTTAAAACAACTGATAGTTTCAACGCTTACTACATGGTTACTAAGTTTATTCCATTCATCGACCACCCTATTAGTAAACCAATTCTTGCCTATTTCCTTCTCAAATCTAAATTCGTCCAGTTTATACCCATTACTGCGAGTCCTGCCCTGTTGTTTTATTATGATGACCTTGTTTGTTTCACCCTTGTTATAGCTTTTGATCCACTTGAACATTTCAATTAGATCACCCCGCACTCTGCGTCTTTCCAGAGAGTGTAAGTTTAGGTGCCTAAGCCTCTCTTCGTAAGGCAAATTTCCAAGTCCATGTATCATTTTGGTCATTCTTCTCTGTACTGATTCTAGTGAATTTATGTCCATTTTGTAGGACGGAGACCAAAACTGTACCGCATAGTCAAGGATGGGTCTAACTATTGCTAGATAGAGTTTAATAATTACCTCTGCACTTCTATTCGTTACCGTTCTAGCAATGAAGCCTAATGCTCTGTTAGCTTTATTTCTGGTGCTAATGCACGGCCTCCTGGTTTTAAGGTCCGGACTCACCAGAATTCCCAAGTCCCTCTCGCACTCAGATTTTTCTAAAAACGTGTTATCTAAGTTGTATCTATTTTCGGGATTGTGTAGCCCTACGTTTATCACGCTACACTTGAAGATATTGAAGTTTATTTGCCATTTCACCGACCATGTTAATAATTTATTAAGATCATCCTGCAGAATCTGGGCGTCGTCTCCTGACCTAATTAGACATCCTATTTTAGTGCCGTCCGCAAACTTACTAACATAACTATTTAACCCATCGTCTAAGTCGTTTATGTATATAATGAACAATAAGGGACCCAAAACAGAGCCCTGGGGGACCATGCTAGTAACATTGCCCCACCTAAGTTTTTGGGAGGTTATGAGTCAAATCCTCACACGCAGCATCAGCTGCCATATGTACGATGCATCAAATTCCTCACATTATAAAATATAGTCACTACTGTATTACTTGTACTCTTTTACTCTGAGTAATAATAAACACAGAAAATGTGATCAAACATGTTCATAGAATCAGAGGGTAACTCGTGTACAACTACAAATATATACACAGCAAGACCTCTCATTAATGGACGTTAATTATTTGCGGTGTTTTCGCTGTTTTTGGTGCTGTTTAGTGTGTGCAATCACTATGCCACCCAAAAACCGCTCCAAAACACCAAAAACACAGATAATTAATGTCCGTTAATGAGAGGTCTCACTGTATATAATTAAGACACTGACGACAGCATCCTCACGTATCTACTCACGCCTCACGATGCCTATGTAGGTGCCACCGTACTGAGGTGGTTGAGCTCACTCAATCCACCTCTGCCTTCCACATGTACACGTAGTGGTTGAGCTCACTCGATCCACCTCTGCCTTCCACATGTACACGTAATGGTTGAGCTCACTCGATCCACCTCTGCCTTCCACACGTACATGCGCACAATATATAACCCCATCTTTATTTTCTTTCCACAGGTACACTTGTAGATCTGTTTGACAAATGCTCACACCCTTAATAGAAAAAAGGACAAATGCTCACACCATTAATAGAGAAAATACAATTGCTCACACCCTTAATAGAAAAAAGGCAATTTTCTCACTTAAAAAAATAAGATAAACACTCACACCCCTAATAGAAAAAAGGACAAATGCTCACACCCTTAATAAAAAAAGACAAATGCTCACACCTTTAATAGAAAAAAGGACAAATGATTACCTTAATAGAAAAAAGACAAATGCTCACAACTGAAATAAAAGTATACTCATAAGTTATGAATTTCACTGTGAACATTCTACTGCACCTACAAATCTGCACTATACATTATCTACAACATACATTTCAACAAATATTACATGATAAAAAGATTTGCATCATATGATATTAAAAAAGAAAGAAAAAATACTTTTAATTATACTACTGTATCTGCCCTGGACATTAAATGTCTATTTTCACTGTAATCATTGTACTTACAGAACAGTACACACGCAAATGTAAATAAAATTTATGATAGTATACGAAATTGTGATCACTTGTCTTTATCAATTGAGGGTTAGATAATTTGTGGGTGTACAGATGATACAACTTCCTGACTACGTGGGCAAAGTGACCTGACCTCACTTGACCTAAGAACTAAACACACCTCATTCCCTTGAGGAATGAGGTAGTTCCCTGACCTCACCTACAATGAAAATTAACACATTCTATAAAGATCCCATCATAACCTGTATATTCTATAGAAACATTCTATCTATTCTGTATGCCAAGGGCTCTTTCCCCCTTACAAGAGAGGTAGCCAACCCCATCTTGATCATAGGGAGGGTTCTACACAGATATACCAGTTTTAATATTGGTTAAATTTAGGAATAATTTTTGGCATTAGAAAAGAGAGAGAGAGAGAGAGAGAGAGAGAGAGAGAGAGAGAGAGAGAGAGAGAGAGAGAGAGAGAGAGAGAGAGAGAGAGAGAGAGAGAGAGAGAAAAATTGTAGATTTTCCCTACATTACTCCACAATTGCCATCAAGGGCCACCACCGGCCCCCACCCACCCACAGCCTGCATCAAAAGCAACGAACCACGACTAAATCATGTATTTACCAAAACATAACATTTTATCTTAGATTTTCATATACTATCTAATACTTAGCGCTTAACAAAGTTCTGTGAAATATTCATATTATGATAACTCCAATTATTTAAAGACTGCAACTTTCTTTCATGCAATCTATTTTTCATAACCAATTTTGATTTTACATTTCATTAGTTAAGAAGTTAGGATTTAGCTACCTTTCTCTGAAAAAAAAATTCACAAAAAATACAAAATAAATTAATGAAATGAATAAGAATTATAATTTCTTTTATGTATTGAGACTGTTAGCATGTAAATACACAATAGATATCTGGGTTACACTGTTTCACAATCCTCAGTATTGATCCAGAAGTGCACACTGAAGCAAAATATCAACAAAAAATTATATACAAATTTTGCGAATTAAAATACATCAGAGTAATCTATTTTTCTTGCCAGAAATCAATTAGAAAAATTATATACAAATTTTTGCAAATTAAAATACATGTAATCTATTTTTCTTGGCAGAAATCAATAAAAAAAATTATATATAAATTTTGCAAATTAAAATACATCAATGTTATCTATTTTTCTTGGCAGAAATGAATTAGAAAAATCATATACAAATTTTGTATCAAAATAAATAAATTAAATCAATAGCAAAAAAGTAAATAAATAAATAAACATAATTTTTTGTAAATTAAAATACATAAATGTAATATCCATTTTTCTTGGCTGAAATCGATAGCAAAAAAGTTACAAAAAGTAATACACCAGCTACAACTCTGAAGTCTGCGATGTTTGAGATGACACAATTCTTTCTGTTTCTTGTTGATGATGAACTAACGCAAGTCTAATGAATCGGTCTAGTCTAGTTTAATGACCTCTAAGGACATTAAATGCACACCCCATAGGAGGGTTAAGCTAGGTTAGACAACGATATACTTGACCAATTTTATTTGTCTTCAACAACAAACAAAAATAAACATGGCATCTCAATGCTCACCGATGTCTGAGTTGTAGCTAGTGCATCGCTTTTACCAACTTTTTTTTCATTATTGATTTTTGCCACTAAAACATGTTATGCTGATGTACTATAATCAACAAAATTTCATTTTCTACTAATATATCACTTAGGTGTGCACTTCTGAAGATGTACCATAACCTAATCTTTCTCTTATCTATGGGCTGACCAGTGTTACCAACTGTACACATTATCAATGCAGTGTTGTTACCAAGCTAAGAAACTTTCCCAATTTTAATTTCATTCATTTATCTTAAATATATCTACTTTTGTTTTGTCACCAGGCAAAATTATGAATGTTTCTGCTAAAGAATCCAACTTTCTTTAAACATGTTCACAAAATTTTATTGGTAATAGATTTAGTGATTTTGAGATTCCAATTATTGCTATATTCATAGAATAATAGCTTACTGCAAATTACAAAGCAAATGATTGAATGGAAGTTCCTTGAGATGCAGAAACAAGGAGCAGGTTATTTCCACCAATGTAGTTTTATACTAGAATATCTCATCAATAGTTTCAGAAATTCTGTAGAAAACTACCAAATCATATGTTGCAGAAATGGGCAACTGATGTACCAATTTATAACTTTCAACATCAAATATTACTATCATTATTCATCTTGAGACAATTTCCAATCAAAGCAATTTCCTAAAAGTAATTTTGGAAAGAACAATATGGAAACACCTTCACTTCAGGCAGGGTTGTAAAAATTTAAATTAAATTTATCAATAACCACAAAAAGTAGCCCCATTTACCACACACTTGGGCTGGCATTCCATAGTCTAGCCCTCATGCTACTAATAATAATTATTTAATGGAGGGCTTGTTCATCTTTATTTCACAGCTTTCCCTCCTAAAATTGCTGTTACTGATACTACTGTTCCAAAGATTCATTAAACTATTTTTATCCATCTTATGAAGCACAGAAATTGAGCAAAATATTTAAGAATACTCACTCCAAAACGCATATTATTGTATACACTTGTTTGATAACTTCCTGTGTCGAGAAAAAGATGAAAATTCAAGACTCGCGAACCGACGGGGAAGACTGGCGGATTGAGCAAGTCAGATGTAGCTTCCTTTGACCAATTCCTACCGTTAATAAGGCTTATTTTAACATCGAATCAGCACCAAAACTGAGCCTTCATACTAATCGTGTTTCTAAGCAACTTCCACCTGCAGCACTGAAGAAATGTTGCGTATAATTTGACTGCATTGGATTGTTGTAGTACTCCGACAGTTTGTAAACAAACCTGCACGGGCTACTTTCTCTTCTTGACATAATTTCTTGTTTCCAAGCACCACCGATCACTGATCTCCATCCCACAACTCCCAAAAAGCCTTGCACACTGTAAAATTTTGCACATACCGTCATGAAGTTCATTGATCTGGAATTATCTATTATTGCGGGGAATAGAAAGTCAGCTGATGGACGTTCGGCGTTCTATAGCGTCGTAGTACTTTGAACTTGCATGTTTTCCCATCAGATGGCTCTTAGCCACAGACCACGTGTGGCGCCAGATCTCAAATAAATACCATAACATCCTGCACAAACCCATTTAATGATTGCACTTATAATAAAAACTATATATTTCCTTTAACGGTTTTTTACAGATTACTAAAATATATTACTAGATAAAATGGCGATGAATTTGCAGTTATTTATTCAATCAAAATCAATGGTACAAACAACAACTGTACCTGAAAGTCTTTACATTCCGAAATCAACAAAATGTCAACATCAAAGTAAAAAAACAATGTATTTACAATTTTGTCGTCACAGAGATGAATTCTTAATATTAAGAATGGAATATTGGACAGACGAATAAAGATTATGACTGCGAGGAAAAACTTTATGCAGACGTCATGTAACAATAAAATCTGATAATCAACAATATTGGATTAATATAGCAATACGCATTACAAATATGGACGCAATGAAAGAGTGAATATCATTCAGATGTTGGGCCAACATTCAGGAAATCAAATAGAAATATTTGACACGTAAGCACCATAATAATTCACAGAAAATTTCAGTCGACACCATTTGCTGAAGGTATTTTGAGGGAATTTTAAGGCATTATTTTCTTATTCGCACTAAATAAATAAATAATATGTGATGTGGTTAATTAGGTAGGAGTGATTACACTACTGGACGCTTAGATCACGTGCTGGCCTCGAGATCGGCTGGCATTACCTCTCCAATGAGAGCACTATTGTAATACATAAAAACATGCATATGCACACAAGAAACACCCCCCTTGCTCAAGGGAAATAGTAACAACTTGCGTCATTTGCAAAGCCGTGAGCAGGAAACTCGGACTATGGTCATGCTACATAGAAAATAATAGTAACAATAATAATTATTGTAACAATAACGATGATGATGATGATGATAATAATAATAATGACAATAATAATAATTAATAATGATGATAATGATAATGATCATAATAATATCAACAATATTATTATTAATAATAACAATAATAACAATGGTAATAATAATTATTATTAATTATAATAAAATGAACAATAATAATAATTATCATAGTAATATCAATAATAATACTAATACTAATAGTGATGATAATAATAATAATCAATAATAAACATGATAATCATCAGTAATAATATAGATAATAATAATCATGATAATCATCATAGTAATAATATCAATAATAATGGTAATTATAATGATAATTATAATGATGATAACAATAATAAATCCTTGCATGTACATTAGAGAAAAATATTACAAAAATGAAAACAAATTCTACCCATCGTCATAGCAAGGGCTTTTCCCCTTCACAAGGGGTAGCCAAATCTAAAGGCTTGCACCCACCCACCCCCATCCTTCTCCCATCTCAGCTCCTCGTGGATGACGGGTAATCCCTGCATCCTGTCCACTGCCCTGGGCCAGAAGCAATGCAGCAAGACACAGCACGTCCACGGCATACCCGATTCGCTTAATTTTAGTAATTTTTCATTTTCCTTGAAAACAATTTGTTGATTAGAACATTGTGAAATTTTGCAATTCAATTAAGACGTGGAATGCATTCCAAGTTTACAAATGCAAGAATGTCAGGACTCGAACCCGACTATGGTGACCTCCTTTACGGACCAGAGTTACGCAGCATTATCAGACACTATTGTCTTCTTTTCTGCATGAGGGGACAGTGGGGGGGGGTCGCCGATTAAATGAAGCGGCCTTGCTGTGGGCGTGCTGTGTCTTGCTGCACTGCTTCTGACCCAGGGCAGTGGGCGGGATGAAGGGATGACCCGTCATCCAGGAGGAGCCAAGATAAGACGGAGGGAGGGAGGGAGGGAGGGGTGGTTATTGGGAGTGGAGTTTGAGGGGATGGAATGGGTGGAAGTGAATTTCTATTTTTTTTCTTTTCTTTTCTTTTTTTGCTACCTCCCTTATAAGGGAAAAAGCCTTTGGTAATATGTATGTACTCTCCACTAAAAAAAAATGTCGATATTTTTTGTCTTCTACTTGGCAAATTTGGATAGGTGCGCCAGTTAAAGTCAATTTAATAGTAATCGTCATTATTTTCTGAGAAGGGATCAATGTCCGGTTTTATATGAATACTGCGTACCCGTGGTCTGTAAGATGTCGCTGTAAAAGGCCAATACTGAAAGGCATAAAATCTATGCATTCAACATTCCATACACAGTTTTCTTGTCTAAAATTTTTACTTAACCAGAACGATAGATAACAAATAAACAATAAAAATTTAATAACAATATGAAATAATCATCCAATAAATAAATAAACAAATAAATTAATATATAAATAATTCTTGATAAACTTCGTCCGCATTTCATAAAATATTTCAAAATGTGTTCATGTTTGGCTTATTATAAAGATTTCCTTAATTATATGTTTTAAATAGACTAAAAGTGGCCAGAACAAGTCGTCAACGCGATACAAATAAATAAATACAAGAAATTAAGATTTGATGTATTGAAGGAAATTAAAAAAAAACTATCAATAATTTGGATTTTGCAGTTGTGAACGTCTATATCTACTTTATCTAATTCAGCTAAACAATGGAAAAAATTTATCAGCTATATGGAGTTTGGACTGAAAACCTAAATAGTGGTAAGTACAGTAATGATTGTTACTGTCAAGATTCAAAAAGAAATATATTACCATACAAACCAAAGCATATGAAACTAACACAATTTGATCTATTCAGGTTATCACTCAATTGAGAGGATTTATTGAAAGCTAAATCCTTTATAATATCACCCAGCGTTTGCAAAACTGGAAAATAAATGTGATCAAGTTTCTGTAGGTGGTTAACACAAGCAAACACAACGTTACTACGTCAGAAACGTACTGTCAGTCGCCTTGCATCAGGACGCTATTGTTGACACGACTGACACTAATAATAGTAACGGAACTATCGTCTGTTGTACATTTCTGTTCACCAAAATATGAGTATATATAAATAAAATATGATCAAAATCACAGATATAGTTATCTATTTTGTAATGATTCAAATTTCCCTAGTTCAAGTCTCCAAAACTTGGGGGGAAATCGTAAACTTGGCAACACTGTATTGCGTGTGACGACTGCAAGGCACTGACCCTAAAGCAACGTCAAATAAAAGCAAAAGTTCCGAGTCGTTGCTTACAATCTTATACAAAACACTTTATTAATCATAAATGTTTCTATTAATAATATGTTTATCATTAAACTATTCCTCTAACCTAAGAGGAAACGAGTACTTGGAATTCTTTCATTGTGATAATCTAAAAAAGTGCCCTAAAATGAATTTCTAACATATATGTATTTGTGGACTTCAAGAACTTTGCTAGCAGCTGCTATGTGAATTTTTTATTAATATAAGAAAAATGTGTGTCTCAAATCTTTATTCAAAGTTAATTCTAGCTGTTGCCAAGCATACTTGACTAGTGGTCGTTCTTCTTTTCTATCTCCAATTCATTCACGTGCTATCAATTCCTGTCGTTTTTCCTTTTGTTTACCATTTTCTCTTCCTTTCTTCACATTTCACTTTTATTCTAGATATCTAAAATATATATTTCTGAAACAATTATAAGTGTCTATATCAGGACAAAGAATTTGCACAAATAAGGGAAATTGTCGTATGTTTGCATTATTTCCCGCCATTTCCAGGGTGGCAACATCTATATCGAGTTTAAGTAAACAAAAACAACCAAAACAAATAAATTATAGGTTAACAAATGAATAGATGAATAAGTAAATGAGTTATCATATATACAAGTAATTAAATCCACGTTTAATTATGTAGATATTTCTTTCCCATTCTCTTGTTAATTAAGGGCTTCGTTGACAACCTCTCCGTTTTCTTCATATCTTAATTTTCTCTCTCTCTCACGCACACATACACATCCAAACGCTCAAAAAGTCCTTGCCCACCAGAGTTGGAGTACCAGTTCGCAATGCAAAGATTTTTCCAACCCTAAGCTGGACTCAAACTCGGATCACCGAATTAGCGATCGAGAACGGTACCACTGCTCTGTCGATCCAGAACTGGAGTACACAGTAACAATAACGGCTACGAATAGATTACAAAGGCGGAGCATGCCGACAGGAGACCTTTTGGTCCATATCTGGGTCGGATACGAAAAAATCATAATAATGATAAAACAATAAATAAAAACTGTAATAATGTAAATAACAAGTAAAATAAATAAATGCATAGGTATAGTTAAATAATAAACAAACAGGTAAATCGTAAATAATAATGAATTGACATATAACTAATAATAAATGAAAATCAAACAGACAAATGATAACAAAACAAAAAACAAATAATATAAAATATATCATAATCATTACAGCATCTAGATGTTTTCATATCATGAATATGCATATTATTGTTATCATTATAATCGTCATCAATATCATTATCATTGTATCATAATCATTATTGATTTTATTGTTATTATCATTACAATTATTTATTATTATAATGATTACTATTATCACTGTCATTATGATTATTGCTATTGTATCTATTATTATTAGTATTATTATAACTGCCATTGCTATTATTTTTTGTATTCTTATCAATATGTTATTATGATTAACGCTGTTATTATGATTATTATGATTCATCATAATTAATTTGCTATTATTATTATAATTTTTTTCATTGTTATATTTATTGTCATTATCATTATAATTATTGTCATTATCATTATTTCTCCGTTTTTAGAGCAAGAAATCAAAGTTACCCGTTTATCTAAATTCACGTTTTTTGTTATTTCCGTTTTCTATGATTGAAGCTCCTATAGACCATTACGTGCAGGCCATCACGCACGTCACAGGGCTTGGCCGACAGTTTCGTTTCTTAATGTCTTTCTTCTTCATCAATTTTCCACCGCATTGGTGGGATAACCGCATGTAAAATCAGGTTCAGATGATAAAGAATAATTGTTATATCCTTTTCTCTTAAAAGATGGCGTATAATTCGTACAAAGTAATAATGATGATGATGATGATGATAATAATAATAATAATAATAATAATACTAATAATAATAATAATAATAATAATAATAATAATAATAGTAATAATGACAATAAAAATAACAATGATAATGATAATTGTAATAATAATAACAATAATGATGATAATGATAATAATTATAATAATAATAATTGTTATAGAATATCAATAATAGTTATAATAATGATAATCAGATCAAGTGATCGACATCTATTGCCCTCCCGAATGAGAGCTCAGAGCTCATATATGGCCCGATCTGTGAGTAATACGGTATGAGTTATCTAAAATATTGCCTAAGGGACACAGTAACTTCTTGCAATGATTTTATTCGTTTTAGTGGAAATTTCAACGCTCATCGTTGTTTAAGAATGCGTTTTATTGTATTAGAATATATTTAAAATGTATAGTTATTAATTTTAAATATCTATTCTTATCAAGGATATTCTAGAAAGGTTTAGAAACAATCTATTCGTACATCGCATAGTTGTGGTAATCTTTGGATCAGGTTTTTCTGTCCGCGGACCTGCGAGGGAATTGCCTTCAGGCCATAGAGAAAGTTGGCTCCTCCTCCTCCTCCTCCTCCTCGTGCTCTCCTCCTTCTCCTCCCCCACAGCCTGAAAAAAATCGTCGTATATATAATTTAGATTAAATATTAATTTATCTATTTTTTAGTGTTGGATATAAGTGGGATTTGTAATGTAAATAAAGGCCTACAGTCGTAGGACACCGTCTTTAGGTCCCTATTCTTATTATTTACATTATTATCATTATTACTTTTATTATTACCAATACTATTATCATTATTATGTTTACATTGTTATTATTAATTATTGTTAATCTTAATTATCATTATCATTATTACTATTATTATCATGATTGTTATAATAATTATTATTATTATTACTATTACTACTACTATTATTATTATCATTATTATAATTTCTTATTTCTTATTATTCATCTACTTATCTATTTATTTAGCTCTTTCTATTTTCCAGTTTTAATTTCAGTATTGAATTCGCTTATTCTGTGTGTGTGTGTGTGTGTGTGTGTGTGTGTGTGTGTGTGTGTCCCCAGTTCCTTTGGGGGAGATTAGGTGACTAATCTACTATCGTCTTTACCTTTAACTTTCCCTCCCATCTCCCCCATCACCCCCTTTTCTTGTGTATGTACGTATCTATGTGTGTACGTATGTATGTATGTATGAGATACCACCTACTCTACTCAGAATACATAATTATGTAAATTAAATTCTTTACATGGCTTAAGCAATCCTTAAAAGATAAATAATATTAAAAAGGAATTCTACTAGATATATTCTGATGATATTGAAGCAGGAATGATATTATTGAATAAAATCATTTTGTCGATATTGAATGCGTAGGAGTCTGAGGCAGAAAGGCGTTGCTTTTCAAATCACGTGACCCGAGGATGACGTCATATCGACGACAGAAACTCTCACCAGTTTTTATCGATTTTCAAACTGATACAAAACACATTTAGAGTAAAACAATACAAAATAAAATAGATTTTAATTATAAACATGAAATATAAGGAAGAAAAAAAGGTGTTGAGTAGACAGATGAGGTTGAATTTCGCAGGGAAAGCATCTGCATTCCTTTCCATGTGTGTATGTTCGTGTGTACGTGTACGTTTGTGTGTACGTATGTATGTGTATATGTATATATATATATATATATATATATATATATATATATATATATATATATATATATATATATATATATATATATATATAATGAGAAATGTAGTTATAACCAAAATGTTCGTCAGGATCAAATATGTCGACTTATGAACGAAGTCGTCTTGTATTGAATGAAACTATTGTGGGTGAACTGTCGCTTGTCCCTGTCACCTCCAAATATTTTCGAATAAAAAAAAAAATTGTGATGAACATTTTGCGAATTTTGAATTTAGTTCAAATGTTCTATGATTTTTATATAAATAAGTAAACAATACATTAAATGTATTTTTATGAATAGTAATTGTCTTATAATTGTGTATTTTATTTCTTAAAATATTTCTCTTCCTCCTCATTTTCCTTCTTTCCTTCAACCTCTTCCTCTTCCTCCACTTAGATGTTGAATGACTTAATTCTAATTCAATTAACCAAATAAAATTATCTGTCTGTGTGTGTGTGTGTGTGTGTGTGTGTGTGTGTGTGTGTGTGTGTGTGTGTGTGTGTGTGTGTGTGTATTCACTTGGTCTTTGGATCACGTGTTGGACTCGTGATCGACAGCTATTTCCCTCCTGGGAGAGAGCTCAGAGCTCGTAGGTCCGATCTATGGGTAATGCTATGACCTTGCACACACACACACACCCAACTCCCCGCCCACGAGAGTTGGAGTAACACCCCTCAGCGCTGCGATACTGATATTATTTCAGCCCCGGGCGAGAGTCGAACCCGGACCTCCGTAGTGGCAGGCCAGAGCTCTAACCACAGCGCCATGAGAGGTGTGTGTGTGTGTGTGTGTGTGTGTGCGTGCGTGTATGTGTGCGCGCGTGTGTACATCCATCATATTAGATCTTCTTGTAAACAATGACAAAATAAATTTCCCTTTCCTTTCTCTCTCTCTCTATTATCAAAACTATCATTATCTTTATTCATAATCTACAATGTCAACTTATTTATCTTAACACATCGCCAATATATAGTGTTGTTTAATTCTATCTATTCATTCGTTTGTATATTTATTTTACTTATTAATACTGCCTTTCATCTGGCAACCTTTGAAAAGTTACCAATTCATATTTTTTCCTTAGAAATCTACATAATCCGTTTTGCATATTTATGTTGTATTATCAATATTTTGTTTGGCAAAAATTATTATATAGTGAAAATACTCAAAATGTGTGAATATGTAGTTATGAATTAATATATTTTGTCGATTCTTTGAAGAAATATTTTTTTATAATTGTATATATATATGTATATATATATATATATATGTGTGTGTGTGTGTGTGTGTGTGTGTGTGTGTGTGTGTGTGTGTGTATATATTTATATATATATATATATATATATATATATATATGTATATATATACACACACATCGGTATATACATTCTTTCTTCTTTACTTTCTCTTTTCTTCCTTCTCTTCCTCTTCTTTTTTTCAACATATTCATCACATTTCTTATATTCATTTTCCTTTCTCTGACCTCTGATCCTACAACGTGCTTCGCTGCGTTCAGTATTTTTTTCATTAAATCAATGGCTGCCCCTTATTTGAATGATGAAAGCCTTTCTATATGTATTATTTCGTAAGATATTCCTATTTCGTCTTCATCAGTTTCAATTTGTAAAAAGTTATGTTTTTATCGACATTTTGATTGAAAAGGAAATGAAAATTATAAGTGATTTTAATATGTATATTTGTACTATACAATAGAATTTCCCTATTTTGTTTTTGTGAAATAGTGTTAAGTTGGAAATTGTTTTTACTGACATTTTCATAAATACAAGCGACTTGACATCACACTAACACGACATGACGTCACAACAAAAGCCATCTGTTCAACATTTCATAAAGAAATGGGAAATTAAAAGCTTTCAATATTCAATATTGTAATATGTATTAAAATCCGTATTTTGTTTTTAAAAGATATTTCCAAATTGTATGAAAAAATTATGTTTTTATCGATATTTTATTAGGAAAAAAAAATCAAGCGATATGACGTCACATGAGAAACCAGTTGATCCGAATATCGACAAATAAAATGGAAATATTGGGCTGAACATATATCAGTCCATATTTTCTAGAACTGGGTTATAGTTGAAAGGTACAACTATCTAGAACGCTATTGCAACATCGGGTCCCTTTCTGGAGCTCTCTAGAATAGCAGAAAAGGTCGATACAAACACACACAACACGCACATACATACACATGTACACACACACAATGTACATTGTACAATGTTTATCACTTGTGACTTTGACAAATAAATGAATGAATGAAAATAAAATAAACAAGTAGATAAAGAATTTTGTATATATATATATATATATATATATATATATATATATATATATATATATATATATAATATATATATATATATATATATATATATATAGATATATAGATATATGTAAACAGGTAAGTAAATATAATGAATAAATAAATAGAGTAGACGAATAAATTGATAAGCAAACAAACTGATAAATGAATAAGTAAATAGATAGATAATAGGTGAGTTAAAAGGAAGCTTTATAGAGTAGTTTTATGGACTTGAGAAACGTCTTTGACCGTCTGGCTTGGATCCGAGCTAGAAGGGCATAATTATCTTCCTTCACCTGATTGCCAATTTCGGGAACAGACAACAAAGGAAAAAGATCCTTTTGCCTTGTTGCCATTAAGCTCAATCTTCAATACCATGGTTTATTTGTTTATATATATATATATATATATATATATATATATATATATATATATATATATATATATATATATATATATATATATATATTACCATCCTACTCGTCCTTCCTCTCCTCTTCTTCTTTCTCCTCCTTTTCCTCCTCCTCCTCTACTATCTCCTCTTCCCCCTTTCCCTTCACCTCTTCCTCTTCATCTTCCTTCTCGTCCTCCTCATCCTCCATCTCTTTTTCTTCTTTCTCCTCCTTCAATTCCTCCTCTTCTTCTTCCTTCTTCCCTTATCCGCGGCCAGCACTTCACCAGCGGTTCTATCCTTGGAGAGGTGGAATGACAAATAAAGCGATGCTACGTGATTCTGGTCCGCAGGGGTGCCGGTAAAGTCTCCCTTAATGTACTGATGGGGTAGACTGCGCCTTGTAACACCTCCTCCTCCACCTCCTCCTCCCTCTCTTTCTCCTCCTCCTCCTCCTCTCCCACCTCCACGTTGCCCCTCCCCTTTTTCCAACTTTTCCTCCTCCTCCTCCTCTTCCACTCTCACCTATCCTCCCCCTCTTCTTCCTCTTCCTCCTCTCCCACCTCCTTCATTTCCTCCTGTTTTACTTCTTACTCTTTTTATAATCCTCCTCCTCCTCCTCTTCCTCCTTCAAGTCCCACCCTTCTCCTCTTCCTCCCGCCTATCCTCCCCCTCCAGCTTCTCCTCCTCCACAGGGCGATGAACTCTCTCTCTCTCCCTCTCTCTCTTTCTCTCTCTATTCCTCTCTTCTTTTTCTTTGTATGCGTGTATGTGTTTGTGTGAATGTGTGTATATTTTTCGCACAAACAGACACACACACGCGCGTACACACACACACACACACACACACACACACACACACACACACACACACACACACACACACATGTATGATATATATATATATAAATATATTTATATATATATGTGTGTGTGTGTGTGTAGGTGAATACACACACACACACGCACATATACGAGTGTATATGTATATATATATATGTATATATACATATATATATATATATATATATATATATATATGTGTGTGTGTGTGTGTGTGTGTGTGTGTGTGTGTGTGTATGTGTGTGTATGTGTGTGTGTGTGTGTGTGTGTGTGTGTGTGTGTGTGTGTGTGTGTGTGTGTGTGTGTGTGTGTGTGTGTGTGTGTGTGTGTGTATGTATTGTATACTTGGGGCGAAGGTTCTCCTTGATACACACTGAGTTAATTACCACAGCGTTGTCACAATTATTTATCTTCTTCCTAATATTTTCAATTCTCCTCACTACACTTCTGACTTTGGGAGGGTGATCGTAAACGAGCTGTCCAAAGCTGTCCATTTTTATAACACAAATTGACGTTTCGACTAGAAGGCGTCATTCTCAAAACAATAAATTACAATTCAACACAATTAAACAGGCATAGAACAACTACATTTTCACAGACTGAACAAGGCGACGTCTTTCCATATACAAGAAAAGACTTACAATAGTGTGTGGGCCGTCGACCTGACCCGAGCTGATCGTGTTAGAGGAGGGGGGAGGGGGAGGATGAGGGAAAAGGGGAGAGGGAGGGGGAGGAGGAGGAGGGGAAGGGGGGGGTCGGGGCAGTAGGCAATGTGAGAGGGGTGGACATAATCCAATTAGTTCTCGCATATCTTGATGAGCTATTGAATAAGGGAATGGCCGTTACCCTGTTAGATTGAATATTAATGCTAGGAGCCCATTCCCTAATATACATAGCCTCTAGCATCCTTAAGTCTCTAACATCATTACATGTTCTGTGCCTGTTTAATTGTGTTGTGTTGAATTACAATTTATTATCTTGAGAATGACTCCTTGAAGTCGAAACGTCAAATTGTGTTATTAAAATGGATAGCTTTGGACAGTTGGTTTTCGATCACCCTCCCAAAGTCAGAACTGTAGTGAGGAGAATTGAAAATATTAGGAAGAAGATAAATAATTGTGACAACGCTGTGGTGTTTACCTCAGTATATATATATATATATATATATATATATATATATATATATATAAATATATATATATTTATATATATTTATATATATGGGGGGATGTTTGTGCTTATCCTCCTACTTCCTTTACTCCTCCTCCTCCTCTAAACACTTAGGGCAAAGGTGCCATCTGCTTTGGACTTGGAAAAGGCCTTTGACTCTGTTCCTCACTGAAGTTAACTCGCTTCCTATTGGATCATTAGGAGTTAACTTGTTATTTGAGGTTAGTAACTGATTAAAGGGTCGTCAAGCGTGAGCGTTCTGAAGGGTTAAGATGCTAATTAGGTTAGGTTAGGTTAGGTTAAGGTTAGGTTTAACTTAGGTTAGGTTAGGTTAGGTTAAGTTAGGTTAGGTTAAGGTTAGGTTTAACTTAGGTTAGGTTAAGGTTAAGTTATATCGGATTAGGTTAGGTTAGCTTAAGTTAGGTTGGGTTAGGTTAGGTTAGGTTTAGGTTAGGATAGGTTAGATCAGGTTAACTTAGGTCTGGTTTAGGTTAGGTCAGGTCAGGTTAGGCTAGGTTAGGTTAAGGTTAGGTTAGGATAGGTTAAAGTCTTGTTAAATTTGGTTCGGTTAGGTTAGGCTTAGGTTAGGTTCAGGTTAGGTTAAGGTTAGGTCAAATTCGGTTAAATTAGGTTAGATTAGGCTAAGGTTAGGATAGGTCAGGATAGGTCAGAATATATTTAGGTCAGGTTAGGTTAAATTAGGTCAGGTCAGGTTAGGTCAGGATAGGTCAGAACGAGTTTAGGTCGGGTTAGGTTAGGTCTGGTTAGACTAGGTTGGTTAGAAGTGAAAATAACTAGTGGATAGAAACGTTGGATAAATATGAATTAATCAATTTCGGATTAATATTCAATCACTAATTCACTAAGAGATGTTATTAGCTAAGTTAGTGGAGAGTAGTTAGTTAAGACTACGTTAAGAGTGTTATGTCCAGTTAAGCACGCTAGTAAAAGCAAATCTAGTACAAGTCCTCTAGTAAGATCGAGAGAGAGAGAGAGAGAGAGAGAGAGAGAGAGAGAGAGAGAGAGAGAGAGAGAGAGAGAGAGAGAGAGAGAGAGAGAGGGAGAGAGCTGGTGAAGGAAGAGAAGGGAAGGGGAGGTGGGGTAGAGGAGGAGGAGGAGGAGGAGGGGAAGTGTAGGAGGAGGAGGAGGAGGAGGAGGGGGAGATGGCGGAGGTGGTGGAGAGGAAGGAGGGGAGGGAAGAGGAGATGGAGTAGAGGGAGGAGGAGGAGGAGGAAGAGGCGGGGATATGGAGAGGAAGGAGGAGATGGAGTAGAGGAAGAGGCGGAGTTGGAGGCGGAGTTGGAGGAGGAGAAGGAGATGAAGAAGGAGGAGGAGGTGGAGAGGAAGGAGGGGAAGCAAGAGGAGGAGGAAGAGGTGGGGGAGATGGAGGGGAAGGAGGAGATGGAGTAGAGGGAGGAGGAGGAAGAGGAGGCGGAGTTGAAGGAGGTGAAGGAGGAGGAGGAGGAGGTGGAGAGGAAGGAGGAGAAGCAAGAGGAGGAGGAAGAGGAGGAGGAGAAGGAGAAGGAGAAGGAGGAGGAGGAGGAGGAGAAGGAGGAGGAGGAGGGGAGATATGGGAGCCATCTGGGCGAGGCTTTCTACAACTGATAAGATATCAGTGGAGGGGATATGGGGGAGGGGGAGGGGAGGCTCCCTCCTCCTCCACATCCTCAACCCCCTCCACCTCCTCCTCCCCATCTTCCTCTTCCTCCTCGTACTCTTCCTCCTCCTTCTCCTCCTCTTTCTTCCCTTCCTCCTCCTCCTCCTTCTCGTCCCTCTCCTCCTCCTCGTCCTTCTTCAGCTCTTCCTCCTTCTCCTGCTCTTCCTCCTTCTCCCTCTCCACCCCATAGGTATAGCTACTGCTAACTTACCTAACCAGATTAATCTGTTTTTAGGCTTAAGTTTAAACTTGGCTTAAATTAATTCACAAGATGAAAATTATTTACTCCCATGCAGGACCCCCTGGCTACCCATTATCCGCCGCGATATTAATCAACTGTCTTGATAACTATGATTAAAATTGATTTCCTATTTTTTCTATCTTTATTTATCTACTTATTTATTTATTCATTATATTTTCCCTTTCGTCTAGTTTCTAGTTTATTTTGTCAAAGTATCTAGTTATCCTAGAATTGTGTCACCTATCAATGACTCATTTCTGTCTTCCCATTTTCTTTTATTTGTTCGTTTTCTCCTCCTCCTCCTCTCCACTTCCGCCTCCCACACGCCAATCCCACATGATCCCACATATTCACTCCTACAAGCCTTTATATTATCATTTTTTATTATTTGTAATTTATCATAATTATTTTCAATGAAATCCAATAGCTTTTAACGATTTATAAAAATATATATCAATAGATTAGAATAGTTTACGAATCTTAAAATTATTTGAATTTGTTAATTAAAAATAATTTTAATATACAATGTTTTACAATATGAAAAATATCTTGGTAAAATACTAACATAATTACGTTCAGTATATAACATTCAAGATAAAATTCGAATAAATGCATTAGAAGACAACTACGTGAAAGAATAAAAGAAAGGCAAGACAAATATTAATTTGAAAAACGAACTCGATCACGACGACAATGGTTTGCAATATAGCGCGACAACAGAAATGCATATCTATTTGATAAACAACACGATCAAGTTATACAGAAAAAATAATAATGTGTGACAACAATAACCCTAGACGTTACAGAAAAGCAACAAGAAGAAAAATGTGTGTACTGCGAAAAATGTCAACAAAAAGCGGGAAACAATTTATTGGAGTGGCACGACAGAAATGCACATGGATAAAACGAACATGATTAAAAAATATACCTACCTACATATAACAATGATATATAAAGACATAAGAGAGAAAAAAAGAAATGCGTCTACCTAGAAGAATAAAGACAAAAACAGAAAACAAACGGAATTATAATGTCGAAGATTTATTGTCAGTGTAAACCGTTAGTCGAGAAGGCGTCGTCGCTATGGGTGGGGTTACCGAGGATCAGGGTAGCGACTAGCACGGTTGCAAGAAAGGTTACGGTTACTCAAACAAATTGTCCCCGAAGTTCCCTTCCCTATCATCTGAACAAAGTAACCTGGTAAGCCAGAGGAATTAAAAATAAATTAAGATTTTAACCGTTGCTTACCGTTACATCATTGTCGCTCAAATGTGTGAAAGTACAGTTAACAATACACTTAACGCAAAGTATCAGAAAAAAATAATATAATCCGGGAGCATTCTGATTCAACTTCGTGTCAAGAAAATCTTAATGTAAACTGAACTTTGCATCGACACTTTATGACCCCCGTCATATACGTACCCTATCGGCTTGATGAATCAGCCATTTACACCGTTACTTCCATACAAAGAAATGCATAGCCGACATAAAGTCACAGAAAAAGAAAATATAGAAATAACTTTATTATAATAATTCTTTCTCACTTTTTTTTTTTTTTTTTTTTTTAAGAATCGCCGTACATAATGTACAGCCAGGTAGTGCATTTCCGAATTGATACTAAAATTTTCGGCATGGTATATTTACTGACAATTTTTTCACAGCCCCATAGCATGGAAAGAAAAATCACACAAAAACAAGAAAATGCAGTCAACTTTAATATAGAATTCCTGTGCAAAATTAACCTTGATCAAGAAAGGAAATATCCATTCTCTTCATGCATATACCGTGGCCAGCCCTGTATAGCGTATAATCGCATTTCAGAATTCATACTAAAATTTTCGGCGTGGAATATTAAACCCCATACCATATATAGACATGCAGTATAATATCATAGACAAAAGAAAATTGAAATTTTACTTCAATTTACCTGAACAAAATAAAAATTGATCAAGAAAGAAAATATACATTTCCTTCTTGCATATGTGGGCACCTGGGTATAGCACATTTCAGAATTGATACTAAAATTTTTGCGGTATACATTTACCCTAGACAATTTGTTTATATATACATGTATATACATATATATATATATATATATATATATATATATATATATATATATATATATATACATGTATGTATATATATACACATATATATATATATATATATATATATATATATATATATATTTATGTATATATATATATATATATATATATATATATATATAATATATATATATATATATATATATATCCAACCTATTGCATGGTAGATATATCCCATCGATTCACGATCATGATCATAAAACCCCGTTGAAATGTAAAACCTACTTTTTCCTAGCTTATCCTTATGTTGATACGTACATTTGCAACATGTTATCATGAATATTACTTCATCGTGTAAATGTATATTCTTGATGATAATAAATCTCTTCTAAGTTACAAAGAACCTACTAGATACAGGAGGAACAAGACACAAGACAATATTTCCCGCGGCGACGCAAGAAGTAATTTGAAAACGAATTTCAAAATTGTTAGAACGACTTCAACACTAACAATAAATATGACGATAGACAAAATATATACGGATAATAATAATATAAAAATATTGTGGAAATACTTACAATAACGTATGTAATAATGTTGAACAATAATATATTTTTTTAAGTCGAGGTATTACTGAGATTCTTGTCGTCGACAAGAACACGAATTCCTTCATATAAACCTCGACATTAATAGTATCATGACTATGCAGCATTTATGATTTACTATAATATAAATTAATTAATTAATCTATTAATTAATTAATGGATAAATGGAGAAAACAAACGAATAAATTAATAAAGATAAATTGATGTAAATGAATGGATCAGTAGACAAGTGCAAATACAAAATAAATATAATGAATAAATTACCATTTATCATTCAGATGAGAATAAACAATGTAGTATGAGGGGAACTAACTGCGTGTACCTCTACGGACCAGAGCCCTTGCACCACACCCGACTTCGTATTAACTGCATATTTTTCGTTCAATTCTCTTGGGGTTTAGTGAGGGGAGTGATTAATTAATATCTAATATTTTTTTTTTTTAAGTGAGGTCAAGGGACGTGGGAAAATTTTGCAAAAGTTACGTGGCAGATGTTGATCGAGGTCTTTGTTCAGCAGTGAACTTGAAGTGAATTATTATTATTATGGTTATTATTACTAAATTATCATTACGTTATTGTTATAATTATGCTTAATCTTGCCGTTATTAATATTGTTATTATTATTATTATTATTATTATTATTATTATTATTATTATTATTATTATTATCATTATTATTATTATTATTATCATTATTATTATTATATAACTTTATACTATAGTAGAAAAACTTCATTTCGATAAGTATCCAAACAAGAAATGTCTGTTCAATATCAACAGCGGCAAGGGTATTTGCGAAAGACCAATCACCATGTCAATTCACCATGACGTCACTCCCGGGAAACCAATTAGAGCGTTAGATAAGCATGACGTCATTGGGGGAACCAATCCCACGCTTCGATTCACACGTCAAGAGCGCGGGCAAACTTGGACGCGGGGAACGACGACATGACGTAATGTCGTCGATGTGTCGTCACTGAAATAGAATTATTAATTTTCTTTTATTCGCTGTTAATTACAGAATGTTATTTCTATATCTTATTTCATATCTAACAGTATTTTAATTTGTCATGTTTTAATGACTAATTTATTTATTTACCTATTTACCTGTCTGATTATGTAAGTATATGTTTATCTGATTTAGTATTTGTTTGAATTCTGGTGACATCCAATGGTTTCTGAACCTTTTTCAAATCAAATTACGATCGCTATCAATACTGACATCGTATCTAATCCCATTAAGGAGATCAGATGCGATACGCTACAACATAAATCAAAAGAAACTTAATCTAATTATGTTAACTTTAACTTGACACGCTGTTTTAGGTAGTTTGAAGACAAAGAGGAAGAGAAGGAAGTGATAATAATGATAATATTAATAATGACAATAATAATAAGAAAAAGAATAATGATAATAATAATTGTAACGAGTAATAATGATAAAAAAAAGCCACAGGTACAATATGGAAACATTTAGGACGCGAGAGAAAAAGCAAATTCTCCTTCTCTTCCTTCTCTTCTTCTTCCTCTTCCTACTCTTCGTTCTGTACCTCATATTTTCCTCCTCCTCCTCTTTCTCCTTCTCTTTCTTTTCCTCCTACTCCTCATCTTCCTCCTCCTCCTCTTCCTACTCTTTATCCTCTACCTCTTATTTGTCTTCCTCCTCACCTCCTTCTCTTATTCCTCCCCCTCCTCCTCCTTCTCTTCCTTCTCCTACTATTAATTCTCCCCCTCCTCCTCCTCTTTCTGTTCACCTCTCCTCCTTTTCTTCCTTCTCCTCGTTCTATTCGCCTCTAATCCCTCTCTTTCTCCTCCTCCTCCTCTCTCCTCTTCCTCCTTCTCTTCAACCTCCTCTTCAACCTCCTCCTCTGCTAAAGTACCTCTACCACTTTAAGTGCGTAGGAGGGATCAGATAGCGCATACCACCACATACCACCACATACCACTATCTAATCATTGTTTCCATTATTATTATTATCACTATCATTTTATCTTTATTGTCTATTTACTATATCTGTATTATTATCATCTACTTATTATAATTTATTTATTGTCATGTATTATTATTATTATTATTATAATTGTTTTATTATCATTATTATTATTATTATTATTATCATTATTATTATTATTATTACTATTATTACTATTATCATTATTATCATTATTATTATTATTATTATTATTATTATTATTATCATTATCATTATTGATATTATTATTATCATTGTTATTATTATTATCATTATCATTATTATTATTATTATTATTATTGTTATTATTGTTATTATTATTATTATCATCATTATTATCATTATTATTATTATAATTACTATTATCATTACTGTCATTATCTTTACTATTACTATATTATTACTTATTATCATTTATTAATTGATTTATTTATTCAAATATAAATCAATTGTTAATATCTCCCATAAGATTTTTATTTCTAAAATGAATATAGTAATATTAATAATAATATAATAATAATAATAGTAATAATAATAATAATAGTGATAATCATAACAATAATGATAGTACCGGTAATAATAATAGTAATAATAACAATAGTAACAACAATAATTACAATAATAATAATAATAATAATAATGATAATAATGATGATAATAATAATGCTAATAATAATAATAATAATAATAATAATAAAAGTAATAGTAATAATAATAATAATAATAATAATAATAATAATAGTAATAATAATAATAATAATAATAATAATAAAATAATGATGATAATGGTAATAATAATAACAACAACAATAATAACAATAATAATAATAATAATAATAATAATAATAATGACAATAATGATACAGCTAATAATAATAACCATGATAATAATAATAATAATAATTATAATAATAATAATAGTGATAATAATGATGATTAAAATAATAATAATGATAATAATACTACTGATAATAATAATAATAATAATAATAATAATAATAATAATAATAGTGATAATACTAATAATAGTAATAATAATAATAATAGTGATAATAATAATAACAATAATAATAATAGTGATACTACTACTACTACTGCTACTACTACTACTAATAATAATAATAGTAATAGTGGGAATGATGACCCACAAGTATCAGGGGCAGCCCGAGGACCTACAATATCAAATGACAAAGCTTCCAAGAACATAATCATCGCTTAGACAAAACATGTCTTGCCTTGTCTTGTCTTGTCTCGTCTTATCTCGAAAGTTCATTGACTGGATAGTCACCCGCTGCCCCCACGGTAACCGCCAACGGCCATCCCGCTGGGGGGACACCATCCTATCCGATGTCCCTCCTTTGATTATTCTATCACCTCCTCTTCCTCCTCGGCGGGGATGTTATACATATTTGATCACGTGATCATATGACGTCATATATTTGCAGCCCTGTGTTGTGACGTCATCACCCAGAGGTCAGGCTTACCTAGTGACGTCATCATTACGTCATCGCGAGAAGTGGCTCGAACTGTGTAGAGGTTGATTTCAAGATTCGGACATTTTTGGGGAATATTTGAAGCCCAAGTCAGTACACTTTGTAACAAACCGAACATCGACAAACATGAATCTCTCTCTCTCTCTTTCTCTCTTCCTCCTCATCTCCTCTCCTTCCTCTTCCCCGTCCCCTTTCTCCCTATCCCTCCTCCTCCTCCTCCTCATTTCTTCTTCTCCCTCCACACTCCCTACTCCCCCACCCCCTCCTCCTCCACCTCTCCTCCCACTGGTACTAACCGACGTGTTTCCTCCTGCCCTCCCCCTCCTCCTCCTCCCTCTCTTCCTCCCCCCCAGAAAGTACCTGTACCTTCCAACCTGTTCCCTCCCCCTCCTCCTCCTCTTCTCCTCCTCTCTTCCTCCCCCTCCTCCCCCTCTTCCTCCCCCCAGAAAGTACCTGTACATTCCAACCTGTTCCCTCCCCCTCCTCCTCCTCCTCTCTTCCTCCTCCCTCTCTTTTCCCTTCTCGTCCTCTTCTACCCCTTTTCCTCTTCTTCCTCCTCCTCCTCTTCCTACTACTTTTCCTTCTTCCTCCTCTTCCCTATTCTTCTTCTCCCTCCTTACTCATCTAATCTTCCTCCTCTGGTTCTCTTCCACCAACTCCTCCTTCCTCCTCCTTCTCCACCACCCATCTCCTAACTCTTACTCCTCTTAGCTCCTACGCCTCCCTCCTCCTCCCTCTCCTCTTCCTCCTCCTCCTCCTCTTCTTCCCTCGGGAGACGTCCCAGGGGTGCCCTATGGTCGCCCACCACCTCCACCTCCACCACAAGACTAATCTTTCGAATGGCTCGCCAGACGAGGAGGAAGACGAGGAGGAAGACGAGGAGGAGGAGGAGGAGATCAAAGCCCGGTCGGTCTCCAGAGAAGGAGGAGTACCAAGAGGAGGAGAAGTGGAGAAAGAGGAGGAGGAGGAGGAGGAGAAAGAGAAGGAGGAGTAGAAAGAGGAGGAGGAGGAGGAGGAGGGGGAGGAGGAGGAAAAGGAAGATGAATAGGATAAGAGAGAGGGGGAGAAGGAGGAGGAAGAGGACAAGGAGGATGAATAGGATAAGAAAGAGGAGGAGGAGGAGGGGGAATTGGAGAAGGAGGAGGGGGAAGTGGAGGAAGTGGAGGAGGAGGGGGAGGGAGGGAGGGAGGTTTCCCCCCTCCCTCCCTTTCCCCCCACGTGGGGGTGGGGTGGGGGGAATCCACAAATGTATTTCTGTGTCGTCTAGAGATTTTTGTCATAACACACGAGAGAGAGAGAGAGAGAGAGAGAGAGAGAGAGAGAGAGAGAGAGAGAGAGAGAGAGAGAGAGAGAGAGAGAGAGAGAGAGAGAGAGAGAGAGAGAGAGAGGAAATCTTGTGGTCGGGTTTAAGCCGGGCGTTGGGGTTCAACGTCTAGGATTACCCCGACCCTCCCCCTCCCCCGATTGGTGGGGGGGAGGGGGAGAATAGGAGGGGGGAAATGATTTTAGGGAGGAGGATTATCTGATTGGAGGTTTGGGGACCGGGGAGGGAGAGGTAGGAAAGAGAGGGAGAGGGGAAGGGAGAGAGAGAAAGAGAAAGAGAGGGGGAGAGAGAATTAAAAAATGGAATACACATACACAATATATATATATATAATATATATATATATATATATAAATATATATATATATATATATACTGTATATATATATGCATTGTCTGTCGTTGACATTTTGTTAAATCCATAAAATAAATCACAATGATAAATCACAAAATCTTGAGAATGTAGATTTATTAAATGTGTAATGATATATCTTTCCACCTTGATTCGGTCATGCATATCAAGTGAATGACGCGCGCGCGCGCACACACACACACACACACACACACACACACACACACACACACACATCAGGACACGAAAACTTATACTGATAATCCAAGGCCGTTACTGTTCCCATTGTGCAAAGAACCGTTCCTGTTCCCCTTACGTATGTGTATATTTACCTAGTTGTATCTTACTGGAAGGGGAGCTATGCTCATAGGGTCCCGTCTTTGTATATCGTAGTGTCTAGTTTGCTCTTAAATTTGGTTTTCGCACACAATATTGTGTTTGTGTGTGTGTGTGCGCTCGTGTGTGTAAATTCTCAAGCTCTTGTGGGTACTTACACACACACACACACACACACACACACACGCACGCACACACACATACGTACATACATACATACATATACCAAGGCTTTTTCCCCCTTTCAAGGGAGGTAGCCAAAAAGGAAAAGGCATATAATCATTCCCACCCATTCCATCCCTGCATACACTCCAAACCCCTCTTATCTTAGCACCTCCTGGATGACGGGTCATCCCTGCACCCTGTCCACTGCCCTGGGTCAGAAGCAATGTCGCAAGACACAGCACATCCACAGCAAGGCCGCTTCTTTAAATCGGTGAGCCCCCCCCCTCTCCTTCCCCCCATGCAGAAAAGGAGAGGACGGGGAGAAATCCCTTCGGGCTGCGTCAAAATTTTGCTCACACATACTACCTCACCTCCCCATCCCCCCGCCCATTCCACCTCATGCATCACAACATCATCCATATACAACCATTCTCCATTCACCCCTGTCTTCTCTCCTCTCCCGTCCTTCCTCAACAGACATTCCCCTCTTCCCCAAAGCCCCCTTCACCCCATCCATCCACCTCATCCTAGGACGTCCCCTCATGTTCACTCCCTCCAAATCTGCCTTCCATACCTCTTTTACTAGTCTTTCTTCACTCATTCTTTCCATGTGTCCAAACCATCCTAATACTCTTTCATCAACCCTATCTCCCAACTCCCTTTCCACCCCCGTTCTTCTCCTCATACGTACACACACAATAAACTCTTGGAAATGTGCCCAGGTAGAGGGAGATAGGCTCTGGAATAGGTTCGAATCCTTTATAGTGGAATCGAAACCCTTTTAAGAGAATCTGAATCCTTTCGAGTAGAGATTCAATGGCAGAGAGGATATTTAAGGAATTTATAGGATCAGGGCTTCCAATCTTACTTTTCATTTATACTCACGATTACCAACACTCGCTGTTGTGAGATTAGATTTTTTTTTTTTTTTTTTTTTTTGTCTTTCTAACGAAATTTTGGAAACTCGTTCCAACAGGACAAAGGCGGGATTTTTTATTTTCATTTTGTTTTATTTTATCTTCATATTATTTTATTTCTATTTTATTTTAATTTTATTTAATTTAATTTTCATTCTATTTTGTTTTTTTATTCTATTCTATTCTATTTTATCTTTATATATTTTCTTGTATTATATTTTACCTTTGTTTTATTTTATTTTGTATTTTCTGTTTTATCTAAATAATTTTCATATCATTTCTATTCTATTTTATATATTTTTGTCACTATGGTTATTTACATTGAAAAACGACTTTATTATGTGTGTGTGTGTGTGTGTGTGTGTGAGTGTACGTGTACAAATATACGTGTACGTGTGCATGTGCACGTGTGCATGTGCACGTGTGCATGTGTACGTGTGCATGTGTACGTGTGCATGTGTACGTGTGCATGTGTACGTGTGCATGTGTACGTGTGCATGTGTACGTGTGCATGTGTACGTGTGCATGTGTACGTGTGCATGTGTACGTGTGTAAGCAAAATATAGCGATTCTCTCGATTTAATATAACAACATATATGATTATTCAATATTAGATTTTCTTAAATTTCTAAGTAATTTCTTCTCGATGGGGGGGGGGTGCAAGGAGGGAGGGAAAGGGGGAGGAGGGAGGAAGGAGGGGGAGGAATAATATTAAAAAATAGAATTAAAAAATGGTTCTTGTCAATTGATTATATTATTCCACGTCAATCTCCCCCTCTCGCACCCACCTCCCCCCCTCTCCAACTCACCCTTTCCCTTCCTTGTACTCCCTCTCCCACCCACCTCCCCTCCCCCACTCCACCCACCGCCCCCTCTCTCACTCTCCCTCCCACCGCCCCCTCCTCTCCCCCTCCCCCACCCACTTCCCCCTCCTTCCACCCCCCCCCCCCCCCGGTCTAACCTTTCCCACCGGAAACATAAATTTCCCTCTTCCCGTCCATCGTGGAAGGTTAGACAGACAGAAAGACAAATAAACACACACACACACACACACACACACACATATATATATATATATATATATATATATACACACACACACACATACAGAGACAGACAGAAAAATAGACGGAGAAACAGGTGGAGAGACAGGCATAGACAGATAGAGAGACAGACAGATAGACAGACTGACTGACAGAGCGACAGATCGACGTACAGACAGACAGGAGGGAGGTTAAGGAAGAGGAATAAGAAGAGGAGGAGGAGGAGGGGATGGAGGGGAGAGGAGGGCGAAGAAAATGAAGAAGAAAGAGAAAGAGGAAGAAGAAGAGGAAAAAGACTAATTAGAGGAAGAAGAAAGAAATAAGAGAAAGAAGAAGAAAAGGAAGAGGAAGAGGAAAAGGAAGACGATGAGGAAGAGGAAGTAGATTACTGAGAAGAACAAAAAGAGGAAGAAGAGAAGGAAGAGGAAGAATCTGTGCTCACACAATATACGTTGGCGGATTTGTTTTTATTGTTAATTTGTTTCTTTGTTTTAGTTGTTTGCTCTTGTATTTATGTATTTATCTATTTTATCTAATTATCTATTTATTAGTTTGCTTACTTATTCATTATATTTTGTTTATTCATTTATAATTATTTCCGAATTCATTATTGGCTGAAAAGTCTACTGTCAGAACATTAAAAAATATAGACTAACTCATCTTAACACGTTACTAAGAATAATAAATATAATAGATAATTTTCGAGACATAAATAGTTTAGTGAACCTGACATTATGATCAAGCTAAGCACAGAGGCTGACAATGAAAGTGCAGAAGTTGAAGTTATTTTTCTTCATTTTCGAACGTCGATTCACCTTTGAACGCTGTTGACATTCAACGATTTTTCTTTTTTTTTTCTTTTCGTTCCCTCTTGCTACTGTCGCTGTGTAGGAAGTGTTGTCTGGTGTGTATGAAATTCCAAATACTTATTTGGATTTCAGTTTAAAATATTTCCAAGCGTAGAAGTTTATATCTGAAATTTATTAGTTCCCACAACAAAAACTAGCCACATCTTGTTTACATGGGTGGATTTGTATATTTTCTTTCTATGTTCTTTTCTTCAGAACTTTAATATCAAAGTTGTTTGTTTATTTTATTTTTTCTGTGGTTTTAAATCAGTTATATCGTCTTCTGTATGGGATTGAATAGATAACCGGTTAAATGCATCAAGTCGAGAGGGGTACATTTGTAACGGAAGACGGGTATAAACACTTGTCTTATACAATCAACTGACAGAACCATTTATGAAATTGAATATCTCCTTTCTAGATCAACATTTACTTTGTACATAACCTTAATATCATCCAATGTATATATATTTTTTGTGGCTTCAAGTGGGTTATGTATTATTTATTTGCGTGGGAGTGACGGGGCAAACGGTTAAATGCATAGGTCCGGGAGAGGTACATATATTACGGGAAAAGGGTTGAGATAGTCTTCCATTCAATCAACTGGCGAAGCCGTTTGTGAAACTGAATATTTTCTTTATAGATCAAATTTTATTTTGTATATAACCATAATATATATATATATTTTTTCCTGTGTCTTTAAGTCAGCTGTGTATGATTATGATGGGCGAAATGAGTAAACGAACAAAGCCGAGAGGGAGGGGTACGTATGTAACTGAAGGACCCTCGGGTAAAATTGCTTATTTTCGTTCAAGATTAAATTTTACTTTATACATAACCTATATCACATATTACTTATTTTTCTTTCTGCGCCTTTGGTTTTTTATATTTTATTTGTATGACAGTAACGGGGCAAACTCATAAAGTCGAGATATATACCAGGAAAACCCTCATGAAGAATATAATATTTTCTTTCTAGATCAGTGTACGTAACCTAAACATATTATATATATATTTTTTGTTTTTAAACCGGCTATATATTATTTGCGTGGGAGTAACAGGGCAAACAACTAAACTCATCAACCCAAGGTGGGGGGTATATATATCACAGTGCAAGGGTCGGCCATCACTCGCATTAGACCCTTGTCCGTACAATCACCTGTTGAAGCAAAAACATCGCGACTCCTTGTTCTTACCACGACCACGAAGCGACCGAGAACTTCCCGCTGACGTGGTCGCCATGTACTGTTATTCCTGGCTTGAAAACAAAGGAGAATTGGAAACAATATGAGTCCTGCCACTCCCTCTGATCGTCGTCGTCGTCGTCGTTGATGCGGCCAACTCTCACTCCCATCCTCCCCCTCAGGAAAACCGTTACGGCGCGCAAGAGAAGATTTAAACATGAATATGGAATAAAATAGAGATATATATTTTAGAGAAGCAGAGAGAAATGAATAATGTGTTACTCTGGGCCGTAAAGGCGCCAATAGAGCACTAGACGTTTGAAGGCAGAGACGGAGGTGGAAAATAGATGAGTTGACCCTCATGCAATGACAGACGACGCCACGTTCCTCTAGTACGTAGGGGTGCCGCTTATTTTTATTTTTATTTTTATGGGAGGAGATATGCCTTCGACTTAGGCTACCTCTCTTGTAATGGGGAAAAAGCCTTTTGTATACATATTTCTAATAAACTAGATTTCGCTCTATGAAACATACTATTTATGATATTTATCATAAAAGATAATTGTAAATATTATGCAAATATTTTTAAATGTACTATTACAATATTATTACTATTATCATCATCTTATTATTATCATCGTTATTATCACTTATTGTTATCTTAATTTTTTTTCCTAGCACTACTGGTGGCTATTATACAAAGGAGATGGAATAAGGAAAAACGTGACTCTGGTCCGTAGGGGAGAAAATATGAACTCAATAACCGTTACTGAGCTCTCTCTCTCTCTCTCTCTCTCTCTCTCCTCTGTCTGTCTGTATGTCCATAGATACACAAATAATAGATAAATTCTTGAATAAATAAGTATATAAATAAAATTATATAAATAGATAAGTTAAGAAATAAGTAAATAAATACATCTATGAATATATAGATTAATAAAATGTAAATAAATAAATAAATTAATTAATCAATATACGAGTATTTCATTAAATAAATTAATACAATTAAATTATTAGATAAATAAACAAATAAACGAATACAAAATAAATAAATAAATTTAAATTCAGGTTAATATTTTTATTGTTTCACTTATTAATCTAACTCTATTTCAATTTATTTGTTTATTTATTCATTAATCTATTTTTATACATCTATTTGTTTTGTATTTTTTATTTGTTTATTTGATTTAGGAAATTATTTGTCTGTTTAAGTCTTACCTGTACAGTGCTCCATGGAATTCCATTTTTAAGTAGACACACACACACACACACACACACACACACACACACACACACACACACACACACACACACACACCACTCGTGGCGCAGTGGTAGAGTTCGCGGCCGACACTACGGCGGTCCGGGTTCGAATCCCGCCCAGGGCTGAAATAATTTCAGTATCGCTGCGCTGCGAGTCGTTACTCCAACTTTCGTGGGCGGGGAGTAGTGTGTGTTTCCGTCCTACAGAATGGACATCAATTCGCTAGAATCAGTACAGAGAAGAATGACCAAAATGATACATGGACTCAGAGATTTGCCTTACGAGGAGAGGCTTAGGCACCTTAACTTACACTCTCTGGAAAGACGCAGAGTGCGGGGTGATCTAATAGAAGTGTTCAAGTGGATCAAAGGCTTTAACAAGGGTGATGCAAACAAGGTCATCACAATAAAAAAACAAGGCAGGACTCGCAGTAATGGTTATAAACTGGGCAATTTTAGATTTAAAAAGGAAATAGGCAAGAATTGGTTTACTAATAGGGTGGTCGACGAATGGAATAAACTTAGTAACCATGTAGTAAGCGCTGAAACTATCAGTTGATTTAAGAAACGATTAGACAACTTTATGGATGGGGATGACAGGTGGTGATGGATACGGAGCTGCCTAGTGTAGGCCTTATGGTCTCTTGCAGTCTCCTTCATTCTTATATTCTTGTGTTCTTGTGTGTGTGCGTGTAAGGTCACAGCACTACCTATAGAAAGGCCATATACTACCTATAGATAGGCCATACTCTGCGCTCTCATCCGGGAGGGAAATGGCTGCCGATCACGAGTCCAACACGTGATCCAAGACCATGGTGAATCACACACACACACACACACACACACACACACACACACACACACACGCACTAAGAAGAAAGATAATATTTTATATTTCGGCTAATAGCTATAGCCCTCTTCAGGAAAGTACAAGATACAAGAGTTGTTTGAGACTTAAATACTGTTAAGATGAAAGAGGGGCAGGAACATGGGTAGATGACGGGCAACATTCCGTCACTCAGGGAGGGGTGGTCAGAAGGAAGAGGGGTGTGAGGTCAGAAGAGGAGGGGGGGTGAAGCGGGGTCAGGAGGGTGAAGATTCTTAACCAAACGACTCACAGCTAGACGTGAGATTATGTCCGGAGACCATTGTCCTTTGGAGATGTTAAGGTTCGGACATTCTTCAATTAAGGCGGATTCAACAATTTTCCTCCTGAAACCGCAATTAGACTTAAACACTAATTTAGCCTCATCCTAGCCAAAAACAATGATTTTTGATGATGACATGTTGGAACACAATCCAAACTTTCTTGGGCATATCTAATGGATATCTTTTGTGCTCGGATAACCTGGTGTTCAGGTCCCTGTCGGTTTGGCCAAGGAACACTAGATCATGCACAATCGCGACAGGGTAAACTATAAACTCCAGGAGCCTCGGTTCCCCTAATCTTTGGTGGACACTGACAATTTGTTTATGGACTGTGTTTGGGTAATGAGGCGGTTCGTGGGGATTAGATTAATAGAAAGATTAATGGAGTTACAATAAGGGATTTTGTAAGAGGCTGGGAGGTAAGTTGGTAGAAAGAGGGGTAGAAGGCGAGGGTTTCATTTCTATGGGTTGGGTGTTTGGTAAATAACTCAGTTCGTAGGTGAGGAGTTGCGTAAGTTCGCTTTCCGCTTTGATTTATAAAAATGACCGAGGGCCTGTATCCATTGCT
>NC_134806.1:50668632-50681132 GCF_046742065.1 Oratosquilla oratoria
AAAACATATAAATACAATAGAGTAAACTAAAATAAATTAAGATAAAATAAGATCAAATAAAATAATATGCATACATCAAGTACACTGTTCCAAGGATATGTACATATATGTACATATTGATTGGTATTAGAGGCTTTTGGCACGTTACATTCTTTACACACTCACTCACACACACACACACACACACACACACACACACACACACACACACACACACACACACACACACACACACACACACACACACACACACACACACACACACACACACACACACACACACACACACACACACACACACACACACAATGTGGAAGGAGAAAATGATCAAAGGAATGAAAAAGAGTAAAATAAAAAAGAGGAAGAGAGAAAGACAATGATAGGAAAAAAAGAGAAAAGGAAGAACAAGAGAGGAAAGAGAGAAAGAGAGAAAAAGAGAGAAAGAAAACGAAAGGAAAAATAGAGAAAAAGATGAACAAGAGAGGAAAGAGAGAAAAAGAGAAAAATATTAAGAAAAAGAGCGAAAAAGAGAGAGAGGGCCGCTCTCTATTCTTCCGCCGTGTCACGCTTACCCCCTCCCTTCCCCCTCCTCCCCTTCTCCCCTCTTCCCCTCCCCTCCCCTCCCCTCTCCCCCCACCTGTCCTTCACCGTCTGGGAGAAAGAACCGTTTTGGGGGGCTTAATGCAGCTTCCCCCCACATTGGGGGGGGAGCGTGGGGGGGCGTGACTAGACATGACTCCGGGTGGGGGGGAGGGGGCAAGGGTCGCTTACAAGGAGAAGAGGTGCGGGGGGAGGGGGGAGGGAGAGACAGAGAGGGGGGAATAGGAATGCGGAGAAGGAGGGGGAAGGGGGAGAGGATGGGGGAAAGGGGGAGGGGAGGGGAAGGGGGAGAGTAGAGTAGGGGGGAATAGGAATGCGGAGGAGGAGGGGGAGGGGGAGAGGGAGAGGATGGGGAAGGGGGAGGAGAAGGGGGTAGAGTGGGGAGGATAAGGGGAGGGGGGAAGGGGGAGACTGAGTTAGGAGGGGGAGGGGGAAGAAAGGGGGAGTGAATATGGGGTAAGTAGATTTTCCTCCCCTGTCTATCCTTTATGGGGGCGAATGGGATATGTGGGGAGCATATTTTTAAGCCCCCCAGGATAAGTTTGTATTAACGCATTTCTTTACGTTCTTTGATTAAGTTTATTGTAGTCCGTTGTAGCCTATTTTATTTTATTGCATTTCATCATATTCTTATTTTATTTCATTTTATTCTATTTTCTTTTATTCTCTCGTCGTTTTGTTTCGTTTTGTTTTATTTAATTTTATATTGTTCTTACTTCATTTTATGTTATTTTATTTCATTTTATTTTATTTTATTTTATCTTATTCTTAGCTTATTCTATTTTGTTTAAACTTATTCTTATTTTATCTTATTTTATTCTATTTTGTTTTATTCTATTATGAACTTTTAATAAATTGATTTACGGACCACTAAGGTCCACTAATTGAAATTTAGTGTCAGTTAGTGGAATCTTAGTGATTTAGTTTCCTCTTCCTCCTCCTCTTCCTCCTCCTTTTCCCTTTTCCTCCTCCTCTTCCTCATCCTTTTCCCCTTTCCCCCCTCCTCTTCTTCCTCCTTTCCCCTTGTTCCTCCTCTTCCTTCCCTTCCTCTTCTTCCTCCTCCTCCTTCTCCTCTTCCTCCCCTTCTTCCTCCTCCTCCTCCTTTTTACCTTCTTCTTCCTCCTCCTCTTCCTCTCCTCTTTTGCTTTTTCCTATTCCTCTTCCTCCTCTTCCTCCTCCTCCTTCTCTTCCTCCTCCTCCTTCTCTTCCTCCTCCTCCTTCTCTTCCTCCTCCTCCTTCTCTTCCTCCTCCTCCTTCTCTTCCTCCTCCTCCTTCTCTTCCTCCTCCTCCTTCTCTTCTTCCTCCTCCTTCTCTTCCTCTTCTTCCTTCTCCTGCTCCTCTTCCTCTTTTTTCCTACCTCACCCTCCCATCTCTCTCTCTCTCTCTCTCTCTCTCTCTCTCTATCTATCTATCTATCTATCTATCACTCCCTCTCACTTTTTATATACACATACAAAATACATGTATACATATATACATATTCTCTCTCTCTCTCTCTCTCTTTCTCTATTAATTCATTCATCTATCTATCTATCTCCCTCTCTCTCTCTCTCTCTCTCTCTCTGTTTCTTCCCTTCTCCGGACACATCAAAGAGGTCATACCAAACTGTTCCACCTTGCTCAAGATTCCAATAGCATATTGTAGAGAGAGAGAGAGAGAGAGAGAGAGAGAGAGAGAGAGAGAGAGAGAGAGAGAGAGAGAGAGAGAGAGAGAAAGGGATCAAAATCTCATTGAACTTACGATGAAGAAAATAATATCGTAACTGATTTACGATCTCCCCCTCTCCCCCTTCCCCCTATTCCTCTCACCTTCTCCCCCTCTTCCCCTCTCCTTCCTCCTCCCCCTCTCCCATCTCCCCTTTCTCCCGTCTCTCTCCCCCCCTTTCCCCCTATTTTCTTCTCCCTTCTCCCCCCTCTCGTTCCCCTCCTCTCCCCCTATTCCTCTCACCTTCTCACCCTCTTCCCCTCTCCTTCCCCCTCCCCCTCTTCCATCTCCCCTTCCTCCCGTCTCTCTCCCCCCTTTCCCCCTCTTTTCTTCTCCCCTTCTCCCCCCTCTTCCCCCTCTCCCCCCCCCAGGTCATGCAGACTTGAATTACTAGTTTTTATTTGGTCTATTCTGATGACAAGTCTGTGTCTTCTAGTTTTTCTTGTTGGTTCTTCATTATCTACGTTTCCTGTGATGATGATGGGGGGAGGGGGGAAGGGGGGGAAGGGGGGGAAATCTGGAGCGAAAGGAAAGTTCTCACCCCCTCCCCCTTTCGTGGGGGGGAGGGGGAATTTGAATGATTTGAGGGGGGATTGGTGGGAACTTTATTTTATCTATTTGTTTTTTGTTAGTTTATTTATTTATTTATTCATATGTTTATTTATTTGTTTATTTATTTATTCATATTTTCATTTATTCATCTATCTATCTATCAGTTTATATGTTTATTTATTTATCTATTCATTTATGTATCTATTAATTTATCTATTCATTTAGTTATCTATGTATTCGTTCATTTATTTATTTATCTACTCATTGATTCACTTATTCACTTATTCATTTACTCACTTATCTAATCATTAGTATTTTATTTATTTATTTATTTGTTTATTAATTTATTTATCTATTCATTCATTTTCCTATTTATCTATTTCTTATTTATCTATTTATTCATTTATCTATTTTTATTCATTTATTCATTAATTCATTTATGTAAATATACATTTATTTTTTCGTAAATTATATATTGGTACATTAATGGAAGTCAGTTTATTTTTGTTAGTGAAAGGGGGGGGGCCACCGAGTTAATGAAGCGGCCTTGCTGTGGACGTGCTGTGTCTTGCTGCACTACTTCTGACCCAGGGCAGTGGGCGAGATGCAGGAATGACCCGTCATCCAGGAGGAGCCAAGATAAGAGGGAGGGAGGGAGGGGAGTGGAATGGCTTTTATGCCATTGTTTTTTGGCTACCTCCCTTGTAAGGGGGAAAAAGCCTTTGGTATATGTATATAGTGTTCTTATAAATTAAAGAAAAATATTAAAAAAAAACTTACGCAGTAAGAAGAGAGAGACATAGAGAGAGAGAGAGAGAGAGAGAGAGAGAGAGAGAGAGAGAGAGAGAGAGAGAGGGGTAGAGAGAGAGTTTCTTCACAGGCAATTTATGTAATTGGTTCAACATAAAAAAGTAAAATGAGAAACAAAACAATTATGAGACGGAGTGAAAGGCTTGAGTGGAAAGGTGACATATAATATTTCTATTATTACCATTATTACTTCTATTAATATTGTTAATATCATTATTATTATTAGCACTATTCTGATTATTATCATCATTATTATTATTAGCACTATTCTGATTATTATCATCATTATTAATATTGTTAATATAATTATTATTATTAGCACTATTCTGATTATTATCATCATTATTATTATCATTATTATCATTATTATCATTATTATTATTATTATTATTATTATTATTATTATTATTATTATTATTATTATTATTATTATTATTATTATTATTATTATTATTATTAAAATTATTATTGTTGTTGATGTTCTTTTTATTTTTATTATCATTATTGTTATCAATATCATAATTATTACTATTACTATTTTTGTTATTATTGTCATAATTACTATCATTATATATGGACGCAATTATCGACTGATATAAGATTTATATGTTTATTTTTATGAAATAACCTGGTGAGTTATCCAGGTCAATATTCTATTTCCTTTATCGAGATCTATTACGAGACAATATTGCATAGGCAATATATTGTTCATTGATTTTTTCATTGTTTTATAATAACAATTGTGAGAATGTTTCCAGTATTTTAAGAGAAAAAAAAATCACGTAGAAGAATATTTAGTTCTTTTGTCTAAAATGCACCACCCATAGGCAACAATATCTATTTACATCCTTTTTATTATTATTATTTTATCATACCAATAGTGAGTGAGAAAATATATACTTTCTTTCACGAAGAAGAAATTTTACTTCTTTCGTCTGAAATGCATCACGGCGTTATGACGTCATGTCTGCATTTTTCCCGACTCAAGCTATCAAGAAAATTACAGATGTTGTGTATTTCACTATCAGATTTTTTAAGCACAAACCGTGACTTTTCTAAATGAAATTCTTGAAATACTGGAAATTACATTTCAACAAAAGGAAGGAAGTAGGTAAGAGGTTCATTCTAAATTCTCAGTAATAATACATGCTGTTATTTTCATCTTTAGAAGTAGCTTCGAATCAGTTAGACGTGTTCAAATTGTGTTTTCTATTTCTTCCAAACTTTTAATTAAAATCTCACATTCATTTACTTATGTTATTTAACAAATTATTTAATGCCATAAGATTTCATCCACTTGTGTTAATTTTTACTAGTGAAATGGCTGAAATAAGATAGATATTGGTCATTCGTATTTTAAAATAAATATGCAAGAACGACGACAGCCTAGGAAATGATGATTCATCTACATCTCGATTCTTAAAGGATTAATTTCTTTCTCATTTGCTCTGGGGTTATCTCTGAACCCAAATAGTATCGTTTATATTTTTTTTCCTCAAAAACATGATGAAATAGAAAAATGAATGAAAAATTTAAATAAATGACTAAATGAAAAACAAAATAAATACAATAGAATTATATTAACTTCAACATATCATAACATAACATTAGCTTTAATTAAACTGAATTAGAATGAAGAAAAAAATGAATTAATAGATAAATGATAATGAATCAATAATAAGCAACAATGAAAATAAATAATAATAGATAATAAGCAAAATATTTGAGTTTTGAGTTCTTGCAAAAGTTCTAACTATTACTGTGGTAATATAAAATTTATAATTACTACTGCGCATTGCTAAAATAACAATAGAAATAACAACGATGATACATACATACTGTGCATATACCAAAGGCTTTTTCCCCCTTACAAGGGAGGTAGCCAAAAAGAAAAAGGCATAAAAACCATTCCCACCCATTCCATCCCTAATACACTCCACTTCCCTCCACCCTCTACCCTCCCTCTTATCTTGGCACCTCCTGGATGACGGGTCATCCCTGCATCTTGTCCACTGCCCTGGGTCAGAGGCAGTGTCGCAAGACACAGCACATCCATAGCAAGGCCGCTTCATTAAATCGGCGACCCCCCCCCTCTCCGTCCCCTCATGCAGAAAAGGAGAAGACGGGGAGAAATCCCTTCGGGCTGCGTCAAATGCTGCTCACACATACTACCTCACCCCCCATCCCCCCACCCATTCCACCTCATGCATCACAACATCATCCATATACAACCATTCTCCATTCACCCCTGTCTTCTGTCCTCTCCCGTCCTTCCTCAACAGACATTCCCCTCTTCCCCAAAGCCCCTTTCACTCCATCCATCCATCTCATCCTAGGTCGCCCCCTCATGTTCACTCCCTCCACATCTGCCTTCCATACCTCTTTTACTAGTCTTTCCTCACTCATTCTTTCCATGTGTCCAAACCATCCCAATACTCTTTCATCCACCCTATCTCCCAACTCCCTTACCACCCCTGTTCTCCTCCTCACCTCCTCATTTCTCACTCTATCCAGCCTAGTAACCCCCATCATACTTCTCAGACACCTCATCTCAAACACATTTAAGCTCCTTCTCTCTTCCTCTCATATGTTCCATGTTTCTGCCCCATACAGTGCTGTTGGCACAATCACTCCTTCATACAATCTCCTCTTAGCATCCATTCCCAAATGTCTATTCCTCATTACACTTTTTAATCCACCAAGGCATTTACTCGCTTCTCTCAATCTACATTCTACCTCCACCTCCACTCCATCCTCCTACCCAACCTAACCTAACCTAACTTAACTCAACCTAACCTAGCCTAACCTAACCTAAGTTAGCCTAACCCAACCTAACTTAACATAACGTAACCTAACCTAACCTTACCTATCCTACAATAACCCAACCTAACCTAGCCTAGCCTAATCTGACCTAAACTAACATAACATAACTTAGCCTAGCTTAATCTAACCTAACGTTACCTAGCCTAACTTAACCTACCCTAAGCTAATCTAACGTAGCATTAATTTTTCCAGGTCAGACAGGGTCAGAGAATACCAGTGACCTTTTGGAGAAAGAGAAAGAGAGAAAAAAGAGTGAAAGAGAGAAAGAGAGTGTCATGTATTACTTTAACGACCAATCCAAGGTGATTCAGCTTCAACCACCTTCAAAGAAGACTCCAAAGGTGAGAACATACGTTCCCCAAAACTTACTCCAATTCTCTGACCCTAAAAACACTTCAGAGAACGCCCCTGACGCCTCCAGCAAACCAGCACCTCCAAAAAACTTTCGACAAACTTCCAAAAGATCTCAAAAGAATACCTCCAACTTACAATCGGACCAAAGGACCAGGACCAAATATCCTTTTCCCTTTGGTCAAACGGACCAAATTGGAGATATACATGAATCAACAAAGACATGGCACCAGACCAACCCACCGTCTTTTAGAACCTATTCTCCAGCTTCTACTAGCAATAGATCATGTAACAATCCAAGATTGGAGGAAGAAGATCCTTGGAGGAACTCCAAATCCTCCAACAGTGCGACATTGGAGGACATAACCTCCAAAAATCACCCTTCGATCTTTAGTACCAAACAATCTCAAAATAGCTCAAGTCAAGTGGATTTTGGAGGACCTCAAATAAACCCAGACTCTTTGAAGGAGAGACCTTCAAAAGCCTCTTCCTCCTCCTCCTCCTCCTCCTCCAACGAGAGAAAGAAGGATTTTGTCCTTCAGGAATGTAATGTAAACAAGACGACCTTCAATGGGCCCTTCCCTTTCAAACCGGGAAGGATCTTAACGCAAAGAGAAGATCAACAAATCCTCAAGGATAGTGAAGGATACATTCGTCCACCCATCCATCCTTACCTAGAGAGTCCTGGCAAGATCCATCGTCTGGGAGAAAGTGTCCAGGATACCAGAAGTTGTGACGTTTCATCGTGGTATGAAGACTTCTCCCGGTATGAGAAACAAGTCCAAAACGGACAAGATCAACCGATGGCGTGGGAGCAGAGGAGGTCAACGAGGACAGACAGAAGAAGACAATTACATCACTCAACAAGAGGAGAATTTAGTAACTACGTTTACGATCACCATTACCAGACTGGTTACCTAGGAAATGATTACTACAAATACCTCCCCATTGCTAAAGGGATGAATTATGGGGAGGGTTGGGGTGATGACTCGTCATTTTCTTCTGGTCAATCAGGGATTACTGATCTTCATAGATGTTCATCCTGGATCACAGCAAATCAAGCGAATCAGGGTTGTCCCACTTCTAACCAAGGTTTTTGGTACGACCGACATCGAAAGTCTTTTTGCGGAAACTGCAAACAGGTGTGTACTACAAAAGCCGAACGTTTAGGTAAAGATGAACTTGTCCAGTCCCATGAAAGGGAGTCGAACAGAAAGAGAGCTGTTCAACAGAACCACCACTGGCCTAGATTGGAACAACGGCAACAGCAAATACACGAAGAGGTTTATGAAAATCTTTTGCGTGGTGAATATGGAAACAACAACTACATAACCTCAAGATATGGGGGTTACTGGTTAAGTTGGTACGACCAGATCAGATATTCCTTCTCTCCTTACTCGCCAGGAAGAAGAGAAAATCATCTTTCTTGTTGTCGTGACTGGGAATGTAGTGTAAGATGCTGCGGCCCTAATTGCTACATTTGTAACTATCCTTCTTACTTCTGTCCATACGCAATGGTATCACAGTACGCACAAGCAAGGTCACTCGGAGGGTGTAATACCCAAACACAGGCTTGTTGTCCTGCGACACACTGCTGTCAGGGTGTAGCTCAACATCACAGTCACTTGACTTTGGAAACGGATTCGTTTAGGAACAGCGAGGTGGTGTTCCCAGGCAAGACTTACACAGGCAATCGGGTAATGCTCCAGAATAGAGACTGGGAGATCCGGCGCCAGCGCTGTGGATGTTCTACGTTCGAGCGGGGATTTGAGGAGTGTATGGGACAATGGCAAGTTAACTCACAACAACAACAACAACAACAACAACTGAACCTTGGGGAACAACAGCAACAACATAGTCATCGTGGGGAAGTTGTACATGAACAACATCAGCAACAACACCACCGCCGCCACCACCACCAACAACAACAGCAGGCGGAAGTTCAAGAAAAAGGCGACTCAGTATGTGTCACCAAGAAGCCACAAACAAAGAAGGAAAGCATCACCGAATTTTGCAAATTTTTCGAAATGATCTTTGACCACATCACCGGCGCGGCCGTGCACTGCGGAAGGGGCAAGACCCTGCACTTGGACTCAGACATGAGACCCGTCATACTAGAGAGAAACGACCGTAGCTACTTTCTTGGGGTGTTTGACTCGTGCATTGAGAACGCCTGCATTGTGTACACAAGCACAGGGGAGCCTGTCGGAGTCTACTGTTCGGCTGGCTTGCGTTACTTCAATCTCATCGCTCTGCAGATGGGACAGGATTTGGTGGAGGTTTATGACGAAGATGGCCGATTCACTGGCTTATATGACAACAAGAAAGCCAATATTAGTCTCCACCAAACTCGTCTAAGCCGTAAAGAGAAAATCCTCCAGATGGAAGAAGAAGAACATAAGTTTAAAGAACAAGGAAAACGACAACAGCAGTTTGTAGAACATCCACAACAGCGTCAGGTCTCGATGAAGGAAGCCCAGGGGGAGGGTGGAGAACTGACAACACAGGAACAGAACTTAAAGTCACTGACAACTGATCAACCTCAACCTGACAACCAAGAGAAAGGTTGTCAGAAAACTGCCAGCACAAATCCAACGAAGAAAGAAGACCCTATATCCGGGGTCCGGAAGTTCCTTGAGATGTGTTTTGATCACATCAGCTACGCGGTCGTCCACTGCACTGGAGACATGATCCTACATCTTGACGAACAGATGCACCCCGTCATACTCGAGACAAAAAACAATTTCTACTTTCTTGGGAGGATCAATTCGCCCATTCAGGACTCCTGCATCGCGTACACGAGCACGGAAGAACCCGTAGGGGTCCTCTGCTCTTCAGGGTTGTTGTTCTTTGATCTCGAGGATCTTCGAAGGAACGAGGACTTCGTGAACATCTTCGATGAGAACGAAAAGTTCTCCGGAATCTACGACAACCGGGGTGCCAAGGTTTACCTCTACAAGACCCTTTCGAAAATGACATAAATCTATAGTCTGTGGTCTCCAAGGGTGTGGCTTGTGTCGTGATTTATCAGAGCTGGGCGCGTTCCTAGGTGTGTTCCACTTTTGGCCGTGGTATAGGTGCCGGTATAGTATGTGACCTACCTTTTGGATGTGGCCTACGAAATTTTTCTTTGGTATAGTATGTGGCCTACCGGATTTTTATTTTGGCTTTAATAGTTTGGGAGCGCCAATCGCGGCCAAACTAAAGCGGAACGCATCGAGGAACGCGCCCATCTGCCATTCTGCCAAAATAACCGTTGTACGTGCCTCCCTCTCTCTCTCTCTCTCTCTCTCTCTCTCTCTTATTTCCCATCTATGTGCTATTTTTTGTATATAGTAATGGAAGGTGTATAGTACATAGAGTATCACTATTTTAAGAATATAACAACGATTTGAATCAATTCCTTGACATGTGGCAACAGCGCTTTTTCCTCGCCATGTTGCCACGTCGAGGAGGTGTCACAGGGGAGACACGTGGGATGGGGTGTAGGTAATCGTTATTATAATCCTAAAAAGTGATACGTATTGTACTATACAGCTTCATTTACTATATACAGAATATATATAAAAATAGAGTAGCAGATAGATGGGAAATTAGAAAGAGAGGCGTTAACTAAGGTTGATTTTGCAGATTGACTAATCACGACGTATGCCACACACTAAACGGACTATTTGGAGCGCACTGGTAAATATGAAAAGAAAAAGGGCAGAATGTGAACGAAAGTAAGGAGAAATCATCTGTACGAAACACTTTGAAACAAAGCACGATATATAAAAAGAAATCCTGAGGTGAACGTTACATTATGGAGATCTTAGGAACAATACCTCACAGGAAGACTATGAAACGAGGTACGATACATTTCGAAAAAAAGATACCGAAACCCTCAGGTGAACGTTACATTTAGAAAATCTTGAGAACAACAAGTAAAATGTGCACCTGTACGAAGCATTTATAAACGACGTACAATACATTGAAAAAAAGGGTGAACATTACATTTAGAAAATGTTTGATTTTATTCTTTACAAACTTTTTAAAAGTTTGTAGATTCTTCACTCGGTACATTGTGTAAATATGTACAATAGGTATAAGAGTACATTGTGGAAAATTTGTACATTGTATACGTGGTGTACATTGAGTACATTGTGTGTGTTATGTACATTGAACACATTTAGTACATGTGCACATTGTGTATTTTGTGTACATTGAGGGTACACTGTGTACATTGAGTATATTGAGAACATTGTGCACATCGCGTGATTGAGTACATTGTGTACCTTTTGTACATTGTATACGTTGTGTATATTGATTAATGTGTGTTCATTGAGTACACTTAGTATATTGTGTACATTGTGTACATTGAGTATATTGTGTACATTGTGTACATTGTGTACACATCACTGAGAGTTGTGATGCTTGGACAAGTCTCCTTGTTCTTCCGTTCAACTGTTCTCTCTCTGTTCAAGTGAACAAAGAACACATTTCTTTTGTATTGGATTTGTTTATTCTTTTAATGTATTCATAAATCGGTGTGTTTTGCAAATACACGCTTTCTATTTTAACCTTTTCTACGTTTTTGTTTTGAGAGGGAGGAGGAAGAGGAGGAGTAAGAGGAGAAAGTGGAGGAGGAGGAGAAGGAGGAGGAAGAGGAGGAAAAGGAGGAGGGGAACAGGAGGAGGAAGAGGAGGGAAGAGAAGGAGGAAGAAGATGAGGAGGAGGAAGAGGGAAGGGAAGGAGGAGGAGGAAGGGGAGGAGAAGAAGGAGTAGGGGGAGTAGGAGGAAGAAGAAGAAGGAAGAGAAAAAGGAAGAGGAGGAGGAGGAAGAGGGAAGAGAAGGAGGAGGAATAGGGAAGAGAAAGGAGGAGGAGGAGGGAGAGGGAAGAGAAGGAGGAGAAGGTGGAAGTGATGTGGTGGTGGAGATGGAAGAGGAAGAGGAGAAGATGATGGAGGTGGAGGAGGAAGTGAAGGAAAAGGAGGAGGAGGAGGAGTAGGTGATGGAGGAGGAGGAGGAGAAGAAGGTGATGGAGGTAGAAGAGGAGGAAAAGTGAAGGAAAAGGAGGAGGAGGAAGAAGAGGAGGTGGAGGAGGAGGAAGGAAGAGGAGGAGGAGGAGAAGAAGAAGAAGGTGATGGAGGTAGAGGAGGAGGAAGAAGTGAAAGAAAAGGAGGAGGAGGTGGAGGAGGAAGAAGAGGAGGAGGAGGTGGAGGAGGAGGAGGAGGAGGAGGTGGAGGAGGAGGAGGAGGTAATGGAGGTGGAGGAGGAGGAGGAGGAGGAGGAGGAGGAAGTGAAGGAAAAGTAAATGGAGGAGGAAGAGAAGGGGGGGAATGCAATGTGGAATTATGAATAATTTATGAGTTATTAAGATCCTTTTGTTGGGGATGAAGAGGAGGAGGAGGAGGAGGAGGAGGAGGAGGAGGAATGAATAGAAAATGAAAGTCTTTACGACTTGATGCAAGTCATTTGAGGAGACGAGGACAAGCCAAAACAAGTCAAGACAAAACAAAGGAAGGGAAGGGAAAGTGAAGAGGTACAAGTGGAAAAGCATATAAGGCAAGACAAAGACAAGACAAAACAAGACAAGACAAGACAAGACAAGACAAGACAAGACAAGACAAAACAAGACAAGACAAGACAAGACAAAGACAAGACAAGACAAAGACAAGAC
>NC_134806.1:50691132-50701132 GCF_046742065.1 Oratosquilla oratoria
TCTTTCTGGTAGTATGGGGACCAAAATTGTACAAAGTATTCGAGATGGGGACGGACCAAGGAATTATAAAGTTTTAGCAATATTTTTTTCTGATTTATTTTCGAAGACTCTTCCGATAAAGCCAACAAATTTATTTGCTGTTTTAATAACTACTGAGCAATACTGACTTGGCTTCAAGTCATTTGATATTAAAACTCCTAAATCTTTTTCTTTAGTTACTGAATCCAGTATGTCGCCATTCATTTGGTATTGAATGTGATCATTGTTACTACCAATGTGCATGACTTTACTCTTGTTAATGTTAAGTATCATTTGCCACTTGCTAGCCTAGCTTGATCATCTGTCTAGATCGGATTGCACAGTTTCTTTCTCTTTGGTGGTTGTTACTTTACCTGTAATTTTTGTGTCATCAGTAAATTTTGATACTTTGCAGAGGAGGCCGTCGTCTAGATCATTTATAGGTACCAAAACTGATACTTGTCGTACGCCACTTTTAACGTCGAGCCAGCTAGATGAGGCCCCGGTAATTACAACTCTCTGTTTTCGCTCAGAGCTAATCTTTAATCCAGTTGTGGATATTCCCAGAAATACTGTGCGTTTTTAATTTGTTGAGCAATCGTTTATGGGGAACTTCACCGAATGCCCTCTGAAAATCTAGATGAATTATATCAACAGATCTACATTCCTCGTATTTGTTAAAGACATCATGAAAGAAGTCGAGGAGATTAGTTAAACATGAGAGTTTGCTACGGAAGCCATGTTGCGAATCTTTCATAATTTTATCTTCTTCTAAAAATTTCACCACACTGCCGCGAATGATGGTTTCTAGCAATTTACATACAATCGAAGTCAGGCTAATCGGTTTGTAGCTGCCTGGTTGTGATTTGTTCCCTTTCTTGAATATTGGTGTTACGTTAGCACATTTCCAATCTGATGGGACTTTACCAGGTATTAAAGATTTGTTGAAAAGAATGCACAAGGGTTTACTGATTTGATTTTTGTTCTCTCGCAGATTTCTAGGTGAAATTTTGTCAGGTCCCGGGGCTTTATTTATTTTGAGCTTATCAATTACTTGTACGACATCACTTTCGGTAATTATAAGTTGATTTAAAACGTTTTGGGACATTTTAAGTTTTGGTGGGTGATACGCTGAGCAATCCTCGTCTGTGAAGACGGATGCAAAAAAATTATTAAGGATTGAGGCCATCTCATTTTCATCATCCGTATGTTTACCTTTATCGTCACTATGTGGTCCAATGCCGCAAGTAAGCGTTTTTTTTTCATAACTATAGAATTCTTTAGGGTTCGATTTGCTTGCCTCAGCAATATACTCTTCAAGATTTTTCTTGCTACGCTTTATCAGTGTTTTGGTTTCGCGGCGAATTCTGTCTAGTGTTAGTTTATCGTCTTGGCTTTTAGTTGATAAATACTTTTTGTACGCACGCTTTTTACGAGAGAGGTTGTTACTAATTTCCCTATTCCACCAATATGGTTTATTTGTTGCTGGACGTCTCTCACGATAGGGAACACAGAGATTTATAGCATTGTTTAGCTCCGTGGCGAAATTTTCCCACGCTTTGTCAATATCAATCTCGTTTGAAGTTTTGCTCCAGTCTGATTTTTCTAGTAATGATCGAAGTCTATTTAAACTGGCTCTACGGAAGTTGGGTACTTTTTCTTTGCTGGCCTTAGATATACTAGCCTCCATTTTCATTTTGAATGTTATGATACGATGATCGCTAGTACTGAATATTGGGCCGAAATTCACTTTATTTACAAAATTCTCTGTTGTAGAAAATATTAGGTCAAGGATATTATTTTCTTGAGTAGGGCTGTTTATGCATTGGTGGAAGTCACATTCTAGTAAGTTACTATACAAGTCTCGTCCTGTATGCGAATTCAAATCCTCGCCCCATCTCTTAACCGGCAAGTTAAAGTCTCCCATGATTACTCTCTTGCAGCGTTGGTTAGTTTCTAAGATTAAATCGAATCATTTTTCATAATTTTCCAGCAGCAGACCCGGTGGTCTATAAACAAGTCCAACCATTATTTTAGATTTACTGCAATTGTTTTTAATTTCAACAAACAGTATATCAACATTTGTTACTGCCTCTGTTTTTAACAGTGATGGTTGGAGGGAATTATGGACATACAAGATTACTCCACCACCTATTCTATTTTCTCTTTCGCAACTGAAAATTGAATAGCCCGGCTGACAGTATTCCGCAATAAAATCTCGACTTCATGTGTCCAACCATGAAGAGGAGGGGAAAGGGGAGGGGAGGGAAGGGGAGGTAGAAAGGGGGAGGGGGGAGTGGAAAGGGGGAAGGGAGGGGAGGGGGAAGTGGAAAGGGGGAGGAGGAGGGGAGGGGAGGGGACGGAATTTGTGGTCAATGGGCACGACGTGGGGGATGTAACAGCTACCCTCCCTTTAGGGGGAACTCGAATATAACTCCCTTCCCCCTTCCCCCCCTACCCCCTACAAGGAACTGATGGGCTCTTCCATAGTTTCCTATCTATTTCTGAGAAGATAACATGGTTAGGGCATTTCGGTGCACCCCTTCGGCCCAGATCTACGTCTGTGTCTGTGTGCGTGTGTGTGTGTGTGTGTGTGTGTGTGTGTGTGTGTGTGTGTGTGTGTGTGTGTGTGTGTGTGTGTGTGTGTGTGTGTGTGTGTGTGTGTGTGTGTGTGTGTGTGTGTGTGTGTGTGTGTGTGTGTGTGTGTGTGTGTGTGTGTGTGTGTGTTTATTTGTCTATCTATATCTACTTTTTGTGATATACAGGGAAGGGGCTATACTCGTAGGGTCCCGTCTCTTTTCCTCGATCCTACCAATATCTTCCCCTCGTCTTCCTCCTCCTCGTCTTCCCTCTCTTCCTCCCTCCTCCCCGCCCTCTTCTCCCCCTCCCCTTCCCCCTCTTCTCTCTCCTTTTCCTCCTCCTCTCCTCCTCCTCCCCCTTCATTGAGGGGAGAGAGTAAGTGTATAGTCCACATATAGACACACACCCAAGAGAGGGGCGTGACAGAAGAGGCTAGCCCTCATATCAGGGGGAAAATATAAACAAGCTGGCAGGCGAGGACTGGTTATGGTTTTCTACACACACACACACACACACACACACACACACACACACACACACACACACACACACACACACACACACACACACACACACACACACACACACACACACACACACACACACACACACACACACACACACACACACACACACACACACACACACACACACACACACACGCACACACACACACGCAACGCACGCACACACACACACACACACACACACACACACACACACACACACTCACACACACACACACACACACACACACACACACACACACACACACACACACACACACACACACACACACACACACACTCACACACACACGACTCGGTGGCGCGGTTGGTAGAATCCCAGACTGTCACTACGGCGGTCCAGGTTCAAATCCTGCCCAGGGCTGAAAATGATTTCAGTATTGCTGCGCTTCGAGTCGTTACTCCAACTCTCGTGGGCGGGGAGTTGGGTGTGTGTGTGCGTGTAAGTTCAAAGCATTACCCATAAATCGGTCATATGAGCTCTGAGCTCTCTTTCAGGAGGGAAATAGCTGTCGATCACGAGTCCAACACGTGTTCCAAAGACCAAGGTGAATCACACACACACACACACACACACACACACACACACACACACACACACACACACACACACACACACACACACACACACACACACGTTATATTTGTTGTATTTTCTATGATTAAAGTCATCGAATAACTAACCTAACTTCACCTAGCCTAACTTGACCTAACTCGACCTAACGTGACCTAACGTGACCTTACTTAACCTAACCTATATTTGGACTGCTCACGCTTCGCCCCTCCTCCTCCTCCTCCTCTTCTCCCCCTCCCACCTCCCCATTCACCTCCTCATCCCATCCTCCACCACCTCCCCTCCTCCTCCTCCTCTTCCTCGTCCTCCTCCTCCTCCTCCTCCTCCTCCTCCTCCTCCTCCTCCTCCTCTTCCTTCCTTTCCCCATCCCTTCCCTTCCTTCTCCTCCTCTTCCCCTTCCCCCATCCCATTCCCCCTCCCCCTCCTCCACCACCTCCCACTCCTCTTACCCCTTCCCCTTCCTCCTCCTCTTCTTCCTCCTCCCCCTCCTCCTTCCCCTACTCTTCCTCCCTCTCCCACGAACTGCCTGTTAGGTCGTACAACAATCCTCCTTAATGACTGACAGATCCCTCCCCCCTTTTCCCCCCCTTTACCCCCCTTCCCCTCCCCCTTTTCCCCCTCTCCCCTCCCCATTCGCCCTCACTCACTCATGATACTCCTCCTTATTACTCCTCCTCCTACTTCTCCTCCTCTTCTTCTTCTTCCTCCTCTACCTACTTCTCTTTGTCCTCCTCCTCTTCCTCTTTCCCTCCTCGTCCATCTCCTCCTCCATCCCCTCCTCTTCGTCTTCCTTCTCTTTATCTTCTTCTTCTTCCTCTTCATCTCCCTCTTTCCCTATTCTTATCCTCCCTCCTCTCCCTCCTATTCCTCCTCTTCTTCCCTCCTATTCTCCCACTTCCTCCCTACCTCCTTCCTCTCCCTCCTACTCCTCATCTTCTTCCTCGTCCTCCCCTCCTCCTCTACCTCCTCCTTCTCCTCGTTTTCCTCCTCATCTACCTCCTCCTTTTTCCTCGTTTTCCTCCTCCTCTTCCTCGTCCTCCTCTACCTTCTTATCCTCCTCCTCCTCTTCCTCCTCCTTCTCTTTCTCCTCCTCCTTTTCTTACTTCTCCTCTTCCTCCTCCTACTCCTCCTCCTCTTCCTCCTCCTACTCCTGCTCATCCTCCATATCAAAAACCAGTTTCTCCTCAACTTATTCTACTTCAACAAACCCTCCTCTCTCCCCCCTCCACCTCTTCCTCCATCCTTTTCTCCACCTCTTCTCTTCCTCCTCGTCCTCCCCTCCACCTCCTCCTCCACCCTTTTCTCCGCCTCTCCTCTCCCTCCTCCTTCTCCTCCTCCTCCTCCTCCTCCTCCTCCTCCTTCCTGTCCACCTCAGCATCGTGACAAAAAATAAGCAAATAAATAAACAAATAAATAATTCGAATAAACAAATGAAATTAAATATGAGTGCGTATGCACGCACGCACGTGTGTGTGTGTGTGTGTGTGTACATGTGTACCTGTGTGTACGTCGTACGTACGTCGTGACCTCGAACCTACACGCGGGAGCCCCGCCCTAAGTCCACGACATGACCTAATATGGCAAAGACGGGGACATAAGAACCTGACCCCCCCTCCCCCCTCCCCCCCCCAGTGGCAAATGGGAAACAACATTGCAGCAGAACCAATCTCCTCTCTTTTGTCTCTACAACACTCGTAGATTGCGATTGTATGAATACAACAACCGTAGACGGACATATTACTCGATGTAGTTGGGTTGTATAATACGGTTGAGGGAGGGGGTGGGAGGGGGAGGAGGGAGAGGGAGAAAGGGAGAGAGAGGAAGGGAGGGAGAGGGAGAGAGGGAGGGAAAGGGAGGGATGGAGGGGAGGAAGGAGGGAGAGAAAGAGAGAGGGAATGGGGTAGTGAGAGAGAGAGAGAAGGAAGGAGATAGGGAAAGAGAGAGAGGGAGAAGGAGAGAGGGAAAGAGAGAGGGAGTGGGAGGACGTAGAGAGGGATGGAGGGATGGAGGGAGGGAGGGAGGGAGGGAGGGGGAAGAAAGAAGAGGAAAAGAAGGAGAGAGGAAGAGAGTGAGAGAGGGAGGGAGAGAGAGGAAGAAAGTGAGAGAGGGAGAGAGAGAGAGAGAGAGAGAGAGAGAGAGAGAGAGAGAGAGAGAGAGAGAGAGAGAGAGAGAGAGAGAGAGTGAGAGAGTGAGAGAGAGAGTGAGAGAGAGAGAGAGAGAGCAGACAAAAGAGAAGTGAGGGTGGGAGAGGGGGTGGGGTGAGGAATGTGGGAGGGGGAGAGGGGGAGAGGGGGGTAAGGAATGTGCAAAGAAGGGGAGCGGGGAGGGGGAGGAGTGGGAAAAGGGGGGGAAGAGGGGGGAGAGGGTCAAAGGTCATAATGAGGACCTTTTTTTTTTCCTTCTTTGTGGCGACGTCAGCGGCCCTGAGGTTCCCGTGACGGGTGCTGTTCCAGTAAGGGGGGAGGGGAGGGGATGGGAGGGGGAGGGGGAAGAGGGGGAAGGGGAGGGAGAAGGAGAGGACAGGGGGAAGGACAGAGGAAAGGAAGGGGGAGTGGGAAGTAGTGGAGGGGGAGGTGGGAGGTGGGAGGGGGGAGGGGGGGTGGGGTGGGGAGGTGAGAGGTGGAGTGGGGAGGTGGTAGAGTGTGGAATGGGAGGAGGGGGAGGTGGGAGGTGGGAGTAGGAAGGGGAGGTGGGAGTGGGGAGGGGGAGGTGGGAGGGGGAGGTGGGAAGTGGGAGGTGAGAGTGGGGGAGGGGGGGAGTTCTAATGACCCCCTTAGTACTGTTTACTTAGTCTGAGGAGATCCTATGAAATGCCAGACGTTACTATTACCGAAATGAAGTAATTTACATTTATCTATATCGATAAAAACGCCTAGGAGGGGGAGGAGGAGGTAAAAGAGGAGGAGGAGGTAAAAGAGGAGGAGAAGGAGGAGGAGGAGAAGGAGGAGATATTGTTTTTATCACTGTGCAATCTGTGTCTGTCACGCTGTGTCTTTCCCCCCTCCTCCCTCCCCCCCATCCTTAGGGGGGAGGAAAGGAGGGGGAGGGGAGTGACTAAGGTGGGAGTGTAGGAAATTGCAAAGATTCTGAATAAAGATAATATTTTAGTATTGTTATTGTCATTATTATTATTATTATTATTATTATTATTATTATTATTATTATTATTATTATTATTATTATTATTATTATTATTATTATTATTATTATTATTATTATTATTATTATCATCATTACTATTATTATTATTATCATTATTATTACTATTATTATTATTTTGTTGTTTTTATTATTATTATTATTATAATTATCATTATTTATTACAATTATCATTACTATTATTATTACTATTATTATTATTATTATTATTATCATTACTATTATTATCATTATTATTATTATTATTATTATTATCATTATTGTTATTATTATCATCATTAATATTATCATTATTATTATCATTATCATTATTATTATCATTATTATTATTATCATTATTATTATTATTATTATTATCATCATCATTATTATTATTACTCTCTACAACTAAAGTCTCTCAAGGATTCTTAGCAGGACTTCCGATAGGAGCGCCTCCCCCTTACCACGTGTCCTTCAGACACTCCCTGTGAAGTTTTCGCATTCCAGTGATAGCCAGCGCTTCTCCCCTTCTCCCTTCTCCCCCTCCCGCCCTCTCCCTCCCCCTCTCCCCCTCCCCCCTCTCCCTCCCGCCCGTCTTCCGTCCCTCAAAAGGTTTGCGTAAGTAGACGAATAAATAGAGAAGTAAACAAATAAATGAATAAATCAATAAAAAACATATAAATAAATAAATAAATAGATTAATAAACAAAAGAATAAATAGATAAATAAGAAAAATCAGTAAATAGATTGCAAGTACATTTGGCTAGAACTTCTATTGACAATTTATCATTTATTTTCCAATTATTGATCAATTACTTTGTTTATTTATATTTCATTTATTTATCTATTTACTTTTGTGTTCATTTACTTATTTATTCATGTATTCATCTATTCATTTATCTATCTACTCGTTTATGAATTTATTCAATCATTTATATTTTTATTTATTTTCATTTATTAAATGATTAATAAATTTATTTATTAATTCATCCATCTTTTCTTTTATGCATTTATTTAGTTATTTTATATCTTTTATTTCTTAAATTAAATGATTAATTAATCTATTCATTTATTTCTGTATTTATCCATTTATCTAGTTATATATAAATATATATATACATATATATATATGTATATATATATAATTATATATATACATACACACACATATATATATATGTATATATGTATATATATATATATATATATATATATATGTATATATATATATATATATTACAGGTGACAAATGCACTCACACATTTGTCAATCACGTTAAAATAACTGTTGGAGTAGAAAAGACTAGAGACGGGGATTCTATATATTTCGATTGCAAACTGCAATCCTCTTCAGTAGATCTACTGAAAAGGATTGCAGTTTGCAATTGAAATATATGGATTCCCGTCTCCAGTCTTTTCTACTCCAACAGTGGTTTTAATGTGATATATATATATATATATAAATATATATATATATATATATATATATATATATATATATATATATATATTATATATATTTATATATATATATATATATATATGTATATATATATATATATATATATATATATATATATACCATATATATATATACATGTATATACCTATATGTATATACATATCTATATATGTATATACGTATATATATATATATACATATATATATATATACATATTCTAATTGTTTATCTTCTTATATATATTCATTTCATTATTTACCTTTATTTGTGTATTATTTATCTATTTATTGATTTTATTTATCTGTTAATTTATTTATTACTTTCATTTATGTATTTATTTGCTTCTTTTTATTTTGTTATTTACTTTCTAATGGTAGAAAGTGTCCGCTCCGGTTTGTCTAAATCAGGACTTAAGAGCCAACGGGGGGATTTTTACGGTTATGGAGGGGAATAGAGGGGGGAGAGGAGGGGGAGGGGGGAGGAGGAGGGGGAGAGGAGGGGGAGGGGAGGAGGAGGGGGAGGGGGGAGGAGGACGGGGAGGGGGAGGAGGAGGGGGAATGGGAAGGAGGAGGAGGGGGAAATTGGAGAGAGGATAGGGGAGAGGGGAGGGGGAGGGGAGGGAAGTTGAAGGGAGAGAGGAGAGGGGACGGGGAGAGTGAGGGGGAGAGGAGCAGGAGGAGGGGGAGGGGAAAAGGGGAAAAGGGAGGGCGAAGGGGAGAGGAAAGGGGAGCAAAGGGGGGAAGTGGGAGGGGGGAAGGGGAAAGAGGAAAAGGGGGAGAAAGGGGGAAAGGGAAAAGGGAAGGGGGAGGAGGAAGGGGGAGGGGAAAGGGGAAAGAGGAGAAGGGGAGAGGGAGGAGGAGGGAGTGGGCGAGAGAGAAAATGGAGGAAGAGTGGGGGGAGATGAAGGGAGAGTAAGAGGAGGAGGAGGGGGAGAGGGGAGAAGGGTCAAGAGTGAGGGGGAGAGGGGGAAAGGGGGAAGAGGGGGAGAGGGGAGAGCAATGACAAGAAGTAAAAGTAATTTTACCACCTGATAGCGTAGTAATAGTAATAGTAATAGTAATAGCAATATTAATAGTAATAGTAATAGTAATAGTAATAGTAATAGTGGTAATAGTATAAGTACAAGTGTCCTCATAGATGTAGAAATAGATGTAGATGTAGAGTATATGTAGACATAGATGTAGATGTAGATTAGACGTAGAAGTAGAAATATATTTAGATGTAGATATAGATGTAGATTAGACGTAGGTGTAGATGTAGACGTATATACATGTAAATGTAGATCTAGATTAGACGTAGGTGTAGATGTAGACGTATATACATGTAGATGTAGATTAGATGTAAACGTAGATGTAAATATAGATTGATATGTAGATGTAAACGTCGATTTATATGTAGATTAGAAGTAGACGTATATGTAGATATAGATTGAGATGTAGATGTAGATGTAGACGTCGATTTATACGTAGATTAGATGTAGACGTATATGTAGATGTAGATTAGATGTAGATTTAGAAATATATTTAGATGTATTGTAGACGTAGATGTAGACATGACCTCTTCCACCTGTCCCCCTCTCGCTCTCTCACCCTCTTCTCCTCTCCCCTTTCCCCTTCTCTACCTTTCCTCCCCGTCTGCCCCTCTCCCCGTTTCCCCTTCCCCCTTTCCCCCTTTCCTCCCGGTCTCCCCCTCTTCCCCTTC
>NC_134806.1:50718632-50721132 GCF_046742065.1 Oratosquilla oratoria
AGCCAGAAAACGACTTCGCCTACGCCATTCTAGTCTTCCCTAAGTCTACAATTCCACAATGTGTCTAATATTGGTTTAATTTCTCTTAATTCGTCATTCAGCTTCTCACTAAACGACCCAAAGGTGATTTGACATTTGGAGATTCGAAAGATAATAACCCAAGTCGTTTCTTCTCGAACTAATTCACTTGAGTTTATATGTTCGACGGTTAGATAGTGTCGGTGTTATAGTTTGCAACAGACAACTCCAGAAGCTCTCCGAAACACCATTACTGAAAGACTGATGGCAAGACGCCTACCTCTTACTAACAGACGCTCAGCAACACTCATTAGCGCCTTTGTACTTATTCTCCATATTAAATAAACCACAACAGATGTACAAACGAGGAATGGATCAATCTTCGTGTAACAATACATCAAGCTGATGTTGATCTTCTTGGCTTTACAAGGCGACGTCATCGTGACTGGCTAATCACATTGAGGAATCTTTCTTCGTTGAGAAACGATATCGCTTTAGAAAAGACAGAAATGCCACAAACCCCACGAACAGAACCGTGATCTATACCTGGCCTTTATGGACCTAACAAAGGCATTTGACGCAGTCAACAGGCAACTCGTCTATGGAGTCCCAAAATCTGTTAATGTCCTCAAAGGTTTTCGTGAGGGAATGAACGCCTGGGGCAGACATCAGAGGCCTTTACTGGCTCCTGTGATATTCAACCTGTTTCTCACTGCCGATACAGTTCTTTGCCATAACAAACTCAATGAATAATTGGTCCCCATAGTCAGCTCTGTTGGCGTTGATGCCCAAAACCACATCTCAGCCTCATCCACATGTATGTGTGTATACATGTGTGTATTATGTATGTATATATGTATGTATGTACTGTATATATATATATATATATATATATGTATATAAAAATATATATATATATATATATGTGTGTGTGTGTGTGTGTGTGTGTGTGTGTGTGTGTGTGTGTGTGTGTGTGTGTGTGTGTGTGTGTGTGTGTGTATTCATTACATTGAATAAAAAATTGTATTTCAAGTTCTTTAAGGGCTGCAAAAGTCTTGAAGATGTTTAAGAACTAGCCCTCTTTTACTTATCTTGCATCTAAACGCGCTAAGTTGGTTTAAGAAACTTAAACATGTTTCTTAAACTAGTTTCTAGATCGTAAATATTGTGTTGATAAGAGAGAGAGAGAGAGAGAGAGAGAGAGAGAGAGAGAGAGAGACAGACAGACAGACAGAGGGAGAGAGAAAGGGAGAGAGAGAGATGGGAAAATGGGGTAGGGAGGAGAGTGGGAGGGGGAGAAGGAGAGAGAGAGAGAGAAAAGGAGAGAGAGAGAGAGAGAGAGGGGGGAAGGGGTCAAAGTTCAAATTAAGAAAAACAAGTAATCTCAGTTGACAAGGCATGCGCCAATATGTGTACTTGTACTTGTGAGTGCATGTGTACCTGTGTATACGTGTGCATGTGCACATAGGCATGTGTGCGTATGTAGTATGTGTACGTGTGTACATGTATGTGCATATGTGTGTATGTATGTGTGTACATGTATATACGTGTGCGTGTGTATGTGTGTATGTGTGTGTGTGTGTATGTGTGTGTGTGTGTGTGTGTGTGTGTGTGTGTGTGTGTGTGTGTGTGTGTGTGTGTGTGTGTGTGTGTGTGTGTGTGTGTGTGTGTGTGTGTGTGTGTGTGTGTGTGTGTGTGTGTGTATTTACCTAGTTGTATTTTATGCTCGTTTTGACCCATTTTTGTATTTGTCCACATCCAGTTTGCTTTTCAATTCGTGTATAGTTCTGGCATTAACTATTTCATGTTCAATTTGTTCCAGACGTCAATCACGCTGTGTGGGAAACTGTTCTTTTCCAGATCTCTTCTGTAGCTGTCGTTCTTTAGTTTCTTTGCGTGTCCTCTTGTTTCTCTTTGGTCCCAGTTTAATAGATCATTTCTATCGAGAACTTCCATTCCTTTCGTAATTCTGAAAATGGTCAATAAATCGCCTCTCTCCCTTCTCTGCTCTAACGTTGTCAGTTGTAATTTCTCCAATCTTTGTTCGTAAGGTGTGTGTGTGTGTGTGTGTGTGTGTGTGTGTGTGTGTGTGTGTGTGTGTGTGTGTGTGTGTGTGTGTGTGTGTGTGTGTGTGTGTGTGTGTGTGTGTGTGTGTGTGTGTGTGTGTGTGTGTGTGTGTGTGTGTGTGTGTGTGTGTGTGTGTGTGTGTGTGTGTGTGTGTGTGTGTGTGTGTGTGTGTGTGTGTGTGTGTGTGTGTGTGTGTGTGTGTGTGTGTGTGTGTGCGCGTGCGTGTGTGTGTGTGTGCGCGTAAACACATTAAAGGTTTGTCGGACCGGAGGGACGGAGGGAGTGGGTGAGGGGAGGAGGAGGTGACAGCTCCTCACCTGAGACGAGGCTGTGGGGAGAGTAGGAGGAGGAGGAGGAGGAGGGGGGGAGGAGGAGGAGGAGGAGGAGGGGGAGGAGGAGGACGTGGAGGAGGAAG